>NC_135859.1:36462965-36477965 GCF_031162955.1 Sander vitreus
AGTTTCCTTGCAAAACGTAATGTGCAAAATAATCGTTTTTCTCATTGCTCCGTTTCTGTGATCATTAGGACCCGAGAAAATTCCGCTTAATTGCACAGCCCTATCCAGCTGCTGTGTTTTGTCTGCAGAGGCAGGCCGCTGATGTCCTGTATCCCCATTGTTGCCTTTCAGGTGGCAGTCGATGTCTCCGCTGCGACAGTTCAAGAAGCTTCCGGAGGAAGTCATCAAGAAGATCGAGAAGAAGAACTTCCCCTTTGAGCGTCTCTACGACCTGAACCACAATGAGATCGGTGAGTTTTCTAGTTCACTGGGTCTCAGGCTTTTTACAATAATGTTCCCCCTTTGAACAGTGTTTGTAAGCCATGAACCCCCTAAAGTCTCTATAAAGAGGAAGAATACAGCGATGTCAGCGATAGATTTACTAAACTACAGCCTTGGACCTGGACAACATTTAGATGATGATGGAAAAAGGAGACAAAAACTTGGAAAAAGACGGTAGAAAGAAGGAAGGAAGGCAAGAATAGGTCGGAAATAGTAACGGTAGAAAGAAGGAAGGAAGGAAACAATAGGTCGGAAATAGTAACGGTAGAAAGAAGGAAGGAAACAATAGGTCGGAAATAGTAACAGTAGAAAGAAAGAAGGAAGGAAACAATAGGTCGGAAATAGTAACAGTAGAAAGAAAGAAGGAAGGAAACAATAGGTCAGAAATAGTAACAGTAGAAAGAAAGAAGGAAGGAAACAATAGGTCGGAAATAGTAACGTAGAAAGAAGGAAGGAAGGAAACAATAGGTCGGAAATAGTAACAGTAGAAAGAAGGAAGGCAAGAATAGGTCGGAAATAGTAACGGTAGAAAGAAGGACGGAAGAGTTCCCCTAGAGGGACACGTACCCCCTGCAGTCCTCCAGAGTACCCCTAGAGGGACACGTACCCCCTGCAGTCCTCCAGAGTACCCCTAGAGGGACACGTACCCCCTGCAGTCCTCCAAAGTACCCCTAGAGGGACACGTACGCCCTGCAGTCGTCCAGAGTACCCCTAGGGGGACACGTACCCCTCTGCAGTCCTCCAGAGTACCCCTAGGGGGACACGTACTCCCCTGCAGTCCTCCAAAGTACCCCTAGAGGGACACGTACTCCCTGCAGTCCTCCAAAGTACCCCCTAGAGGGACACGTACTCCCCTGCAGTCCTCCAAAGTACCCCTAGAGGGACACGTACTCCCCTGCAGTCCTCCAAAGTACCCCCTAGAGGGGACACGTACCCCCTGCAGTCCTCCAGAGTACCCCCTAGAGGGACACGTACCCCCTGCAGTCCTCCAGAGTACCCCTAGAGGGACACGTACCCCCTGCAGTCCTCTAAAGTACCCCTAGGGGGACACGTACCCCCTGCAGTCCTCTAAAGTACCCCTAGGGGGACACGTACGCCCTGCAGTCCTCCAGAGTACCCCCCTAGAGGGACACGTACGCCCCTGCAGTCCTCCAAAGTACCCCCTAGAGGGACACGTACGCCCTGCAGTCCTCCAAAGTACCCCCTAGAGGGACACGTACTCCCCTGCAGTCCTCCAAAGTACCCCCTAGAGGGACACGTACCCCCCTGCAGTCCTCCAGAGTACCCCCTAGAGGGGACACGTACCCCCTGCAGTCCTCCAGAGTACCCCTAGGGGGACACGTACCCCCTGCAGTCCTCTAAAGTACCCCTAGAGGGACACGTACCCCCTGCAGTCCTCTAAAGTACCCCTAGGGGGACACGTACCCCCTGCAGTCCTCTAAAGTACCCCTAGGGGGACATGTACCCCCTGTAGTCCTCCAGAGTACCCCTAGGGGGACACGTACCCCCTGCAGTCCTCTAAAGTACCCCTAAGGGGACACGTACGCCCTGCAGTCCTCTAGAGTACCCCTAAGGGGACACGTACCCCCTGCAGTCCTCCAGAGTACCCCTAGGGGGACACGTACCCCCTGCAGTCCTCCAGAGTACCCCTAGAGGGACACGTACCCCCTGCAGTCCTCTAAAGTACCCCTAGGGGGACACGTACCCCATGCAGTCCTCTAAAGTACCCCTAGGGGGACACGTACACCCTGCAGTCCTCCAGAGTACCCCTAGGGGGACACGTACACCCTGCAGTCCTCCAGAGTACCCCTAGGGGGACACATACACCCTGCAGACAGGGAACAAGAATATGTTTAGGTCATTTCCTCTCTAACTGGGAGGTTTTGGGACTGATTGGTGGGATTGTTGGACGAAGTACACACGGAGATACACTGGTAAGAGCCAATCAGGTTTAACCATGTATCAGCTCATTTAAATAGCTCACGTTACTGTATTGCGTCAACAGTTAACTTCCTTAAATATCGTATGAGGCGTTTTCTTTTGCAGGATTCAAATGTTTCACCAGAATCAGTTCCTTCCTGAGACTATGTAGCAGAGCCAGCGTCGCTGCGTCTGGAGCTCAGCGCCGCCCAAGACCGTTGTGATTGGTTAAAAGAAATGCAAACAACCCAGAGCGTTTTCTTCTCCTTATCCCAGAATGCATCTGTGGTGCAGCCACACCTTACTCCAGAGCGCTGTGGAGGTAGGTCTGGCTATGCAAGGCAGCCTGGAGAGTTAACCACAAGCCATGCTTTTCATTTTTCAGGTGAGCTGATCCGAATGCCAAAAATGGGGAAGACCATCCACAAATACGTCCACCAGTTCCCCAAACTGGACCTGGCTGTCCACCTGCAGCCAATCACCCGCTCCACACTGAAAGTGGAGCTCACCGTCACGCCGGACTTCCAGTGGGATGACAAGGTCAGTGCTTAGACCCTCGATGTTCTCCTAAATAGGGATGGGCATCTTTAGGATTTTATTAGGGCTGCCAGCGATAACGCGATGCGATTAAGGGCCGACGCGATGCGGCATTTATTAATTTATTTTACACTTCACTCAGCTTTGCGTCGTGCCTAACAGGCTACTATTTTGACCCTTTGCAGCACCGTTACTTCTCATCAAGCTGCCACTTCCTCCTAACACATCCTGCTGCTGCAGGCTGCAGGCATGATGGAGAAACACAGCAGCAATAACTCTGAATGGAGCTTTTTATTTTCCAAAACTCCCTAAAAACGGCTCGTAGACAAGTCAAAGCCATATGCACGTTGTGTAAAGCTGAATTAAAATATCACCGAAGCACGTCAAGCTGGAGCTACCAGCTACGAGCTAAGCATATAGATCAGTTAACGTGATGCTACCAGCTAGCATGCTACCCACTCAGGAGAGTGCTACTTGCCGACCTGTGGATGAAACCAAATCCCAAAACATGACTACAGCTCTTGCGAAACGGGTGGCAACTAACTGCAGACCTGTCAGCATCGTAGAGGACTCGGGTCTTAAAGACGTACTACGGTTGGCCTGTCTCGTCGGGACAGTAGTTTTCACGGATACACAGCCTGTACGACACGGAGAAAGCAAAAAGATTTAAAAAAATGAATCGTTTGACAGCCCTAGATTTTATAGATACTTCTACTAGTCTTATCGGTTTGAGACGTGTCTCTGTGTGTGTGTCTCTGTCTGTCTCTGTGTGTGTGTGTGTGTGTGTGTCTCTGTGTGTGTGTGTGTCTCTGTCTGTGTGTGTGTGTGTGTGTCTCTGTCTGTGTGTGTGTGTGTCTCTGTCTGTGTGTGTGTGTGTGTGTGTATGTCTGTGTGTGTGTCTCTCTGTCTGTGTGTGTGTGTGTGTCTCTCTCTCTCAGTCTGTGTGTGGGTGGGGTGGGTATCTTTAGGATTGTATAGATACTACCACTCTTATCGGTTTGAGACAGATGTGTTGAGTAGGGCTGGGTACCAAATTCAGTACTTTTTAGGCACAGACTGAATTGCCTCTGAAGTATCCAGTGTCAAAAAATGCCTCGTCATTTAATATTTGCCATATTTTTCAATAAAAATAGAGAGAATGAATGTAACGCTCCTCTCTGCTGCCTGTAAAAACCCAGCATTTCCTTTCCTTTCCCCTCCGTAGATTCACGGATCCTCTGAGGCTTTCTGGATCCTGGTTGAGGATGTGGACAGCGAGGTCATCCTCCACCACGAGTACTTCCTGCTCAAAGCCAAGTACGCCCAGGACGAACACCTTGTGACGTTCTTCGTACCGGTGTTCGAGCCTCTGCCGCCGCAGTACTTCATCCGCGTGGTCTCCGACCGATGGCTCTGTAAGTGACTTCACTGAAACACACTCGTATACGGGTTGGTTTGCACACAATGTATGATTGGGTTGTATGTATTACAGGGTTTTCCCGTCGTTATAAGGTTTAGGTGCAGCACCGAGCTGAATGAATGTCACTGAAAGACGTTCTCCGATCTAATGACTGTTGTCGGACTTGTTTAGCTTTAGGTTTTGTCTTGAAGCTTTTTGAGGGTTATTTATTTATTTATGTATCATGTGCTCTAGCTTTTCCAACGTTTTAGACACAGATATATGGAGATAACGGTCCAAAATGATGTGGAAAAAACAGATGCAAAACAGACAGACACAGAGACACGCACGCACAGACACAGAGACACGCACGCACAGACACAGAGACACGCACGCACAGACACAGAGACACGCACGCACAGACACAGAGACACGCACGCACAGACACACAGAAACACACACACATGCACGACACACATGCACGCACACATGCACGCACACAGACACACACATACACACAGACACGCATGCACAGACACAGACACGCACGCGCACACACACACACACACACACACACACACACACAGAGACACACAGACACACACACACACACACACACACACACACACACACACACACACACACAGACACACACACACACACAGAGACACACACACACACACACAGACTACAAAGTATGTATGTAGTAGATCTGGGGAAATAGCCATTTCCTTTAGGAAGGATGTCTAAGCCCGGCCAAATATGCGCCCCTAAGTCTTCACAAAGCGAGGGCAAACACCGTATTATCTTTTTAATCTTCATTAGTATATGTTACTTATCTTTTATACTATACTTGTGGTACCTCTCCTGATTGAGGGCTGGAGAGAAACGTCTGGCACATATTGCAGAATTGACAATTAAGGTGACTTGTATAATTCACACAATGTTTTTGTTTCAACCAACGTCTTTATGTAACTTTTCCTTCTCAGCGTGTGAGACTCAGCTCCCGGTATCCTTCCGTCACCTGATCCTACCGGAGAAGTACCCGCCACCAACGGAGCTGCTGGACCTGCAGCCTCTGCCCGTCACTGCTCTCAGAAACTCAGCCTTCGAGGCGCTCTACCAGAACAAATTCCCCTTCTTCAACCCCATTCAGACACAAGGTACTTCTGGGAATGTGTCCAAAATAAGGCCCTAAGGCAGCGGCAAGTGATCGCGCAAAAACCTGGTCTAAAGTCAATAATGCAGCATTTCATTGTTATTTTAACAGAGCATTAGTAAAATGCTCCTAGGCTCGTGCACAGCACCTGCACACTATGCTTGTTACACACACAGGGACGCACAGCAGCACACACACATGCAGAAGATTACAAATACAAATATTACGGTGCAAATCCTCCATCATAACAGCAATGCTCCAAGGTCCAAACGCGCCTGGCTTTTAAAGGGAATGGGAGATGATCTCTGATTGGTTGATTACATGTTACGCCCAAAACACACCTCTGATTAATGAAGACACTAAGGTCAACCCTTTTGAACCATGCGCCCGGCGCACGGACCCTTTTTCTCCCGCCGTCAAACTAGCAACAGTGGATTAGGACACGCCCTAAACACACCTGCAGCAGGTGCTTCACGCCGTGACCTCAGATGGTTAAAATAGGGCCCTGGATGTTTTCTTGACTTTGTCGTATTGTTTCTGTCCCTCCAGTGTTCAACGCCGTGTACAACAGCGACGATAACGTGTTTGTGGGCGCTCCCACCGGCAGTGGAAAGACCATCTGTGCGGAGTTTGCTATTCTGAGGATGCTGCTGCACAACGCCGAAGGCCGCTGCGTCTACATCACCCCGATGGAAGCTCTGGCCGAGCAGGTACCAACTCCTCCGGGACTGGGCTTATATCTACAGTATTTACTTACTATTTATGCCTCCGTGCTGGAGACAGACGTGGCTGAATATAGGACGACATCACTTTTTCAGATGTGTTCAAAGGGGGGGGGGGGAATGGGACATTATTGTCATTATTTTCAGAAATTTTGAGTTTCTTTTAAACGATTTTTGGACACTTTTTCAATGTTTTTGTCGTTTATTTCTTTGTCTTTTTGTCACTTTTTTTCTATGCTGTTTTTTTTAAAAGATTTTTGCTGCTTTTTTCCGTCATTTTTTAACACATTTTTCAATATTTTGGTCACTTTTTTCTATGCTTCTTGACGTTTTTTTTTTAAAGCCTTTTGTCGCTTTTTTCAGCGTTTTTGCTGCCTTTTTCTTGTCGCTTTTTTAGACATTTTGGTCACTTTTTTCTATGCGTTTTATTGAAGCTTTGTTGAAAGCTTTTAGTTTTTTTGTGCAGTACGTACTGCAGTACCTTTCATTAAACCGCTTCAATGTCGTTAGTACACATATGAGTCTGGACAAACGTGGATATAAACTGTGACTTGACAGGTTGGCGGAGGAAAACGTGATTCTAGTTTCCGTTCTGTGAATGTTTTTGTGCCTCAGGTGTTTGTCGACTGGCACCAGAAGTTCCAGGATATCCTGAACAAAAAGGTGGTGCTGCTGACGGGAGAAACCAGCACCGATCTGAAGCTCCTGGGGAAAGGGGACATTATCGTCAGCACCCCCGACAAATGGGACATCCTGTCTCGGCGCTGGAAACAGAGGAAGAACGTCCAGAACGTCAGCCTCTTCATCGTGGACGAGACGCACTTGATCGGAGGAGAGAACGGAGTAAGAACCCGAAGACATTTCTTCCTCATCTGTATAATAAATCAGAGGGAGGGAGAGAGACACAGAGAGGGAGAGACACAGACACACAGAGAGAGACAGAGAGACACACACACAGAGAGAGAGAGATACAAAGACACAGAGAGAGACAAAGACACAGAGACAGAGAGATACAAAGACAGAGAGAGACACAGAGAGAGACAAAGAGAGATACAAAGACACAGAGAGAGAGAGAGAGAGAGAGACGGACATTAAACATGGGCTTTATAAGGGTATAAAGTAGACAGTAGTATAGACATGTAATAAAATCAGGAATTAATATAATATTAATAAGTTTATTTGATAGCACCTTTCACAGACAATGTCACAAAGGGCTTCACGTGATCACATTGTTAAAATAAGACCCAAACAGTGACACGAGCAAGCTAAAAAAAACAAATAAAAATGTAAGAAGTCCTAAAACCCCAAATTAAAAACATGATAAACCAGTGAGTCTTCAGCTGCTTTTTAAAAGCATCAACAGAAACCTAAAGGAGAACGCTGAGCTGACTTCCTCAGGCAGATCGGTCCAGAGCAAGGCTTCCTGCTGAAGGTTTCTCAGCAGGAAACCGATGGAGTCCCTTCTCCAGGTAGGGAATGAGTCCTTACCCCAAGTGAAGGAGTTCAAGTACCTTGGGGTCTTGTTCGCGAGTGAGGGGACAACGGAGCGGGAGATTGGTCGGAGAATCGGCACAGCAGGTGCGGTATTACATTCAATTTATGGCACCGTTGTGACGAAAAGAGAGCTGAGCCAGAAGGCAAAGCTCTCAATCTACCGGTCAGTTTTTGTTCCTACCCTCACCTATGGTCATGAAGGCTGGGTCATGACCGAAAGAACAAGATCCAGGGTACAAGCGGCCGAAATGGGTTTCCTCAGGAGGGTAGCTGGCGTCTCCCTTAGAGATAGGGTGAGAAGCTCAGTTATCCGTGAGGAGCTCGGAGTAGAGCTGCTGCTCCTTCGCGTCAAAAGGAGCCAGTTGAGGTGGTTCGGGCATCTGGTAAGGATGCCCCCTGGGCGCCTCCCTAGGGAGGTGTTCCAGGCACGTCCAGCTGGGAGGAGGTCTCGGGGAAGACCCAGGACTAGGTGGAGGGACGTCCAGCTGGGAGGAGGCCTCGGAGGAGACCCAGGACTAGGTGGAGGGATTATATCTCCAACCTGGCCTGGGAACGCCTCGGGATCCCCCAGTCGGAGCTGGTTAATGTGGCCCAGGAAAGGGAAGTTTGGGGTCCCCTGCTGGAGCTGCTACCCCCGCGACCCGACCCCGGATAAGCGGATGAAGATGGATGGATGGATGGATGGAGATCGGTCCAGAGACTTCTGCCTGATCTGAAGGGCAAAGACTTGATACCGCGATCACGATAAAAAAGCTACATATTGTGCAGCCCTTTCTGTGCATCGTGTTAACCTTTCTTGTTTCTTTCCGTCAGCCTGTGTTGGAAGTGATCTGCTCCAGGATGAGGTACATCTCCTCTCAGATCGAGCGTCCCATCCGCATCGTGGCGCTCAGCTCGTCTCTGTCCAACGCCAAAGACGTGGCCCACTGGCTCGGCTGCAGCACCACAGCTACGTTCAACTTCCACCCCAACGTCAGACCGGTTCCTCTGGAGCTGCACATCCAGGTCTGTAAACTGTGCACTAGTCAACAAAAAGTAGGGGTAGTGTACACAAACTAGAGAGGTTCTCTGATACCTGTGTCTGAAAAGCCTCCGATACCACCTGAAATACTCGTATCAGATGGCTGTGGCGTTTTTCGGTTGTGTTTGTTCATGTTTCACAAAGACATTTAACAACAAAGGTAGAAATCCATACAGGGATGGTAGTGTATAGCAGTTAAAACATAACAAATATGACACACTGGTATCTAATCAGTACTCAAAGTTCAGGAATCGGGAAGCAAAATAAGGTATCGGAACATCTCTTGAAGGAACACGCCGACTTACTGTCGAGTAATACACCTGAAATAACACCTGAAAAGCCCCGTTGTTACTCTCTGCTCCTCGCCACGGGGCTTCTCAGGTGCTGCGAGCAAATCCCTCCGCCCAAGTAGCAGAGAGTAGCAGTGCTTCGCCTTCTGAGAATATAGTTCCCAGTATGTATACGGTTAGAAGATGGCTGTGTGTCATGTGACCTTGTTATTTGTACACGCTGTGACTATACAAGTCACAATATGTTAATAGCAACATGTTGCCGTTATTTAGTCACTTATTGGGAGCAGTAGGCTAGATGGAGCCAGTTACCTCCAGGATCTGTGCTAAGCTAGGCTAGATGGAGCCGATTACCTTCAGGATCTGTGCTAAGCTAGGCTAGATGGAGCCGGTTACCTCCAGGATCTGTGCTAAGCTAGGCTAGATGGAGCCGGTTACCTCCAGGATCTGTGCTAAGCTAGGCTAGATGGAGCCGGTTACCTCCAGGATCTGTGCTAAGCTAGGCTAGATGGAGCCGGTTACCTCCAGGATCTGTGCTAAGCTAGGCTAGATGGAGCCGGTTACCTCCAGGATCTGTAAGGGTATGTCTGGACTTATCTGACTTTGGGGGTAACTGTGAATAAGCTAAAGTCCCGATAAGTCGGCGTGTTCCTTTAACACAAACCCATGCCACCCAAGGAGAAGTGAGTTTCCTGTCCTGCTCCTGATTTCCAACGTTTCTGTTCTATTTCAGGGCTTCAACGTGAGTCACACTCAGACTCGCCTGCTGTCCATGGCGAAGCCTGTTTACCACGCCATCATGAAGCACTCTCCCTCCAAGCCGGCCGTGGTGTTCGTCCCGTCCCGCAGACAGACTCGCCTCACGGCCATCGACATCCTCACCTTCTGCGCTGCGGACGTGGTTCCTCAGAGGTCAGACACAACAATGATCACGTTCGCTCCGCCAACAGTCCGCATACGTTACATGTTCAATGTAGCCAAAGCGTTAGTTGCAATATTGTCCAGAATTATTTCCAGAATAAGAGCAAAAAAACAGATTATTATGTGCATGTAAACGTAGTCGCTGAGATCGCAGCTGTAGATGAGGGACAGACTGTGATGGTGTCTATAGGTGCTTTCCGACCGGATAGTACTTGTACTTTTTAGAGGAAAAGTACACTTCTAAGCAGTTCTAAGAACTACTCTCCCCCAAAATCTTTTTTTCTGTTTGCATTCCCACTGGCCCAGTGGCCATAGGGACTGGTAGGAGGGGTAAGGGAGGGACGCAGGCACGGCAACGGTCTTTATAGCGTCGTCACTAGACCTTAGAGCCACATACAACAACAACAACAACAACAACAACAAATGATGCTAATACTTCTGCACTTTTCCTATATTAAATGCACGTCCATTCTCGTAGTAATTCACGTAATGTTTTGCTCAACACAGACGGGGCTTTATACTCAGAACAGACCCCGCCTCTGCCTGCTACGCTGTGTGTGTGTGTGTGTGTGTGTGTGTGGAGTTTAACTCCATAAAGACAGTTAACCACAGGTTCCCCGTTAATCTCATGATGGACATGTGTTGTGATATTTAAACAAACGAACCGTCAACGGTGAAATAAAAGCCTCTTATTAACGAGAGCGGTCTGAGAGACCTCCAGCTCACAGGTGTCTGAGCAGGACGGGCCCAGCGACGAGCTAGAGGCCGGGGCAGACGCCTGCTGGCTGTCGCCTCACTTCATGGAGCTTCTCAACTCCGAAAACATTGAAGCAAATTGTCAATTCGGCATCAATTTTTAACAAGACTGCCTATATTAGAAATATAAACAGTTAATTTCTCGCCTAAAACGTTGTCAGAAGTGAATTTAGTGATGAATCAGATGGTGAAAACTGTTAAAAATGTCCCGTTGTTGGTTGTTGCTCTGACTGCAAGTTTCCGAGTTGGCAGTGGGCGGGACTTATAAGTTCGACCAATCAAGTCCACCTAGGAAAAGGGGAAAAGGGAGAAGACCCTGCTCTGGAGTAGGAGCTAAAACAGCACGCTACAGCGGCCAGAGGAGCTTAAAAATCCCCAAATGTTTCCTGTCAGAACACGACGAAGAAAGGTGTTCAAGGAACGTTTAGTTCTAAGAACTGCAGAAACCCCTCCGGTCGGAAAGCTCCTCATGTTGCTGTTACATCCTAACAATGTTTGTCTCTCTGTAGGTTCTTGCATTGCACCGAGAAGGACCTCGTTCCCTTCCTGGAGAAAATAAACGACTCGACTCTGAAAGAGACTCTGGCCAACGGCGTCGGCTACCTGCACGAGGGCCTGTCCGCAACCGAGCGCCGAATAGTGGAGCAGCTCTTCAACTCCGGTATGACCCCCCCTCCTGCTCTGCTCTTCCTGCTTGGTCCCGAACCCGAACCCTAACGGGTCGTCTTCCCGTCGACCGTGCAAGATGCAACTTTTAGTTTTTCTGGGTCTGAATGTTAAAATGAAAGGGGAACTCTTAGATTAGATTGACCTAAACTCAACAGCCTCTGAGTCATTGGAATGGTTATATGACTGTTTTGGGGTTGAATGGTGGTCGTCTCGCTCCCCCCTAGTGCCTGTGAGCGGAAAAACCACCCTTGCTACTTTGGGCGGGCTCAGTGTCAGGAAGTATGGCGTGATATCAGGTCTCGCCATGTGATGAATTGCTTCATGGCACTGCACACATACGCCCCATCCAGGAACCAGCTAGCAAGGTAGAGATGGAGGTTTTCACTGTATCGGCATGGCTGAGCTAAAAGGAAGCAGAAAGATAGGAAAGCATTGAAGGAACAGAGGAAGAGGAAACGGCAGACTGACCCAGAGAGGAGTCAGACACGAGTAAACATAGGAGCTGTAGGGGGGGGCTCTATAGAGAAACCCGTAGGAGGGGATCTGTAGAGAAACCTGTAGGAGGGGCTCTGTAGAGAAACCTGTAGGAGGGGATCTATAGAGAAACCTGTAGGGGGGGCTGTATAGAGAAACCTGTAGGGGGGGCTCTGTAGAGAAACCCGTAGGGGGCTCTATAGAGAAACCTGTAGGGGGGGCTGTATAGAGAAACCTGTAGGGGGGGCTCTGTAGGAGGGGATCTGTAGAGAAACCTGTAGGGGGCTGTATAGAGAAACCTGTAGGGGGGGCTCTGTAGAGAAACCCGTAGGGGGGGCTCTCCAGACCACCCCTCCAGCACTCCAAACGGAAAAACACAGACAAAACACAAACAAACACAGACACACAGGAAAGACATCCAAAGCAGGGCGGAGAGAGAGCTGACCATAACAAGAACAGAGATATAAATGCAGAAATATAAATACTGAACAGAGATAGAAAAACGGTGGTGGACCGAAACGGAAGGTGTTCAATTGCCCGTTAACGTTACATTGCAGCTTGTTTCGCAGCTGCTGATACAGCGGTCTTGCTTAAAGGTGCACTATGACTTCCTGCATGGTTTCAGCGCGATTTCATTTCTGTCTCAAATCGTAGGCATCTGTCCTTGATCTGCTAGCTGCCTGTCCCCTGAACACACTGTAAAATATGTGTATAGAGCCAGCATATCTCCACCAGACTCCATGTAAATAATCAGGACTTTTAGCGTGTATAGAGCCAGCATATTTCCACCAGACTCCATGTAAATAATCAGGACTTTTAGTGTGTATAGAGCCAGCATATTTCCACCAGACTCCATGTAAATAATCAGGACTTTTAGCGTGTATAGAGCCAGCATATCTCCACCAGACTCCATGTAAATAATCAGGACTTTTAGCGTGTATAGAGCCAGCATATTTCCACATGTAAATGGGTGAATTAAGGGTTTATTTCAACCAAACCAGAGTGGTGATTGTTGGAACAGTGGAAAGATGAACCAAGACGGCTTTTGGTAGTTTTATTTAGTTTCTGTCCACTTTGAATGAAGTGTGTTTTACGATGCTAAAAGTCCTGATTATTTACATGGAGTCTGGTGGAGTTTGGTGATGGTGATTTCGGGGCTGTTTCATGTTAAACTAAAAGGATCTTCCTCTTTAACTAAAAGGTCTATCTCTGTAGGGATCCTTTCATAATGTTGTCAGACACTTAGAATAATAATCTGAGCCTGTCAGCAGCAACAACAGAACTTTCTCTGCCGCGTCCTGCGATGCTTTACGTTTGTTTTCCATGTTACGGCGAATCTGGTTAAACTCAGGAAAACGTGGCATTTAAGGGGAACCGTACACAGCCTTCCTTTAGTTAAAACATGTTGGCTGGTCTCGGTGTTGAAGAAAGAATTACAGGGTTTCTGCAAGCCCAGGCTTTAAATGAAGTGTGTTTTACAATGATAAAAGTCCTGTTTATTTACATGGAGTCTGGTGGGTTTGGGGGCTGTTTCATGTTAAACTAAAAGGGCCGCTGTTGAAGCTAGGCAACATTGAGAGAATAAGGCAGCGGGCTGTAGACGAACATTTGAGTTGACTGAAATGTTATTTAGCCCAAACGAAAAATGTAAGAATCACTCTAGACCTACAACAAAATTACTAAATATGTTTGGTGTCTCCGGTTGTTCTCTTGTTACAGGTGCTGTTCAGGTGGTGGTTTCCTCTCGGTCGCTCTGCTGGGGCATCAACATCTCCGCACACCTCGTCATCGTCATGGACACCCAGTACTACAACGGCAAAATCCACGCGTAAGGGTCCCGCTGGTTTCCTGTTCTCATTAAGGCGTTTACAATGCATGATAAGCTTGGCTTTAAAGGGCCAGTGTGTAACGTGTTTAGTTGTTATTATTAGATATATATTATTATGAAATCTGTGTTGCCCGTTCACAATCTTCTTACCTCCACCATCAATCCCAAGTATTCCTTTTGGCTTGAAATTTTACATTTGCGTTTGCATGAACTGGGGTAGACGCTCCATATTCATGCTCCATCTTGAGATACGTTAGCTGGTAAGGGACATAAAGGACATACTGCTCCACCTCTGTGTGTGTGTGTGTGTGTAAGGGACATACAGGACATACTGCTCCACCTCTGTGTGTGTGTGTAAGGGACATACAGGACATACAGCTCCGCCTTTGTGTGTGTGTAAGGGACATACAGGACATACTGCTCCACCTCTGTGTGTGTGTGTAAGGGACATACAGGACATACAGCTCCACCTTCGTGTGTGTAAGGGACATACAGGAAATACTGCTCCGCCTCTGTGTGTGTGTCTGTGTAAGGGACATACAGGAAACACTGCTCCACCTCTGTGTGTGTGTAAGGGACATACAGGACATACTGCTCCACCTCTGTGTGTGTGTAAGGGACATACAGGAAACACTGCTCCGCCTTTGTGTGTGTGTGTGTAAGGGACATAAAGGACATACTGCTCCACCTCTGTGTGTGTGTGTGTGTAAGGGACATACAGGACATACTGCTCCACCTCTGTGTGTGTGTGTAAGGGACATACAGGACACACTGCTCCACCTGTGTGTGTGTGTAAGGGACATACAGGACATACTGCTCCACCTCTGTGTGTGTGTGTGTAAGGGACATACAGGACATACTGCTCCACCTCTGTGTGTGTGTGTGTAAGGGACATACAGGACATACTGCTCCACCTTTCACGTTTTCTCTGTCACATGATGAACTCCCAGCTGCTGCTAATGCTGCTAACGGGTATCGTAGCTTCCCGGCCCCGGCAGGTTTGAAGAAGGAAACCTGGAGGACCAACACGTATTCAAAACCCAAATTTCAGGAACAGGAGTCTTCGTCTTCTTCGCCCAGAAAAAGGAGATTGAAAAGAGCAAGAGACCGGCTTTTTGAAGCGTGAAGGCTACCGTAGCTGTGATACGTACTTTGAACTGCGTGGTGCGAGATCATATATGATCTCAACGCTGGACGGGAGACATTCCCACACACTGGACCTTTAAGCTGTTTGAGAGTTATTTACTCACTATCTGCTCTAGCTTGTCTGTTTTTAATCGGCTGGCTGCAGAAACGATCCGACAAGTCAGTGCTTACAGATTCTGTCTGTTTTCTGGGGAGAAATTTGGGCGGTTTTGGTGTGTGTTTGGGCTCGGAAACGAATGGAACGGCGCAAAAACAAACCACAGGAGCTGAAGTTGAAGTAGTGACGTTAGGGGAAAAAACATGGAGATATTGGAGGGGTAAAGTGTAGTGGAAGTGTTTCGACAGTATGTTCTGGTCTAAACAT
>NC_135859.1:36482965-36490465 GCF_031162955.1 Sander vitreus
GTTCTCAGTATACAAATACACAACATCATTACTAGTCATGATTCCCGCACCTACAGGGTCGAGTCTTCAGCTGACGGAGAAGGTAGAGGTGAAATCTTCACTGATCTCATGTCGATATCTCGATGCATCACGATGCGTCAAATACATTTTTCTATTAAAGCCATTTAGGATATTTAATTCATAGCTTTTCAAGCTTCAAAAACAAACCATTCTGCAGTGCTGTAATACTAAATAAACTACAGCACTGAGCACACGGCACTTCCTGAATGTGCAAAACATACCAGAATATGTAAACAGAAAGGTTGTTAGTCCTACATTACATTATAGTATTACTCTAGTAGAAGGAAAGAGACAGAAGTTGTAAAAGGAGCGAGAAATAATCAGTCAGGTGTGTTAGAAAAGGTTTTCTCAGGTCCAGGTTCAGCGTCTGGTTTAGATTAGGGGGTGTAATTAATAGGGATGCACCGAATCCAGATTTTTGGTACCGAAAGCCCGACTGTAGCCTACAAAAGGCCGTCTATCAGCAGTGATTAGTGTCGGAGAGCGAGCGAGCGAGCGGGCACACGCACGCCACTCGGCGGACAAAGGAGAGAAAGAAAAGAGAGACTGCGTCGCACGCACACAGCTCCTTCGTCTTTCGTCAAGAATGAGCCATTTATACATTTTCTAACATCATTTATTCACCACTTGTGGTCTGTGGGGGTACTGCAGGTGGTCTGTGGACCACTAGTGGTCTGTGGGGGTACTGCAGGTGGTCTGTGGACCACTAGTGGTCTGTGAGGATACTGCAGGTGCTCTGTGGACCATGAGTGGTCCGTGAGGATACTGCAGGTGCTCTGTGGACCACTAGTGGTCTGTGGGGGTACTGCAGGTGCTCTGTGGACCACTAGTGGTCCGTGGGGGTACTGCAGGTGGTCCGTGGAAAAATAAAATGTAAAATAATAGTTTTTTAACCTTCATTTTACCAGGAAATTCCCATAAAAATTAAGAATATGTATATTGATATAACATTTTAATTTAAGTGAAATTGTCATGTTATTGTATGACTACTAAAATAGGCCAAACTCTGAAGATTAATAATCTCCTTTGTTTGTGCATCAGGGCGTGGAGAGTATCTTCGACATCATGGAGATGGAGGATGAAGAGCGAACGGCTCTGCTGCAGCTGTCCGACGCCCAGATGGCCGACGTCGCTCGCTTCTGTAACCGCTACCCCAACATCGAGCTGTCGTACGAAGTCGCAGAGAAGGACAACCTCAAGAGGTACGTACTGGATTCAAAACATGCAGACATAAAGGCACGAATACAGTTTTCCCCCCGCTAATATCAGCGTGTACATGCAAGGTTACTTTCCTTCGGTATGTCACGAACAGGCCCGGGAACAGGTGTTACGTTCATTACGTAACATTACGTTACGTTCTCTTGATATATTCACTGATAAACTAACGGGCCCTTTAAAGGCGCTGACGCACCGAGTCTGTTCGGTGTGTTCTGTGCCGTTGTCCGTCGGAGGAGCAGACCTGATTTGCTGGGTCGGAGGGCGGGCAGTCGGACTCAGTTGCTGAATCTGTCGGGTTTTTTTGATCGACAAAAGGTCAGTTTGAAAGATTTTCGTCAGATTTTGGGAGGCGTTCATCACGCTCATCCCGTTCGTCATTTCCGGTAAGTGTTTTAACAGAAGTGCACTGATTCGCTAGTCAGGGGCTGGCACTCCACCAATCAGATTGGTCATTGAGTTCGATAATCGGGTTGGTGTGTCAGGGCCTTAAAGCCTACAACACACCAAGCCGATAATCGGCCGTCGGACAGTCTGGCGAGGTCGGTGACTCGAGTCTGGTCGGTGTTGTGCTCCGCGCCGTTGTCCGTCCGAGGGGCCGTCGGCCTTCATTTGGGCAGATTTGACATGTATAATCAGCGCTGCACTGCCGGCAGTCAGACTCAAACGACCCATCTGATTGGTGGAGAGCTAACCAGGAAACGGGGAGCGGGATGAGCGTGACTAGAGCCTCTCATACATCTGATGAACATCTTTTAAACTGACCTTTGTTGATCTGAAATGAAGACAGATTCAGCAGCTGCACGGCCTGTTTCTCTCTCAACATGTTTCCAGAAACACGTTACGGTGAACTGTCTTAGTCCAACATGAGATCGTGTTCTGAACGAGACGCCGTGATGCTCGGGGAGCAGCCAGACCCACGTGACGCGTTCCTCATTTCCAGTTGTGTTACGTCTTCTCTTTATTGATCCTTTTGGGATGACTCCCGCAAGGAAATTAGATTTCCAGCAGCAGATATTAGCAGCATACAGAACACTCTTTAAATAAAGAGGTATAAAAAAAATACAGTATAAGAGTAACAATAACAATAAACATTTAGCTAAATATTTTTTACAAAAAGTAAATGTTCGCGCACGCACAGAACGTACGCTCAAGTCGGCGTCTCTTCGGTGTGTTCTGAGGCACTTTTTGGACCAAATGGGGGAGAATGATCAGTCCGACTGGCTTTACTGCCGGCGGTCGGCGTCTGGTTGGTGTGTCTGGGCCTTTAGTATTCTGTTATGCAATTGGTTCCGAGGGGGTCACGTGTTTCGTGGACTCCATGTTTGACACCAACATTCATCTGATTCCCATTGACATAGTGCAGGGAGTAGTCTAAAAATGTAATCAATTATTTGTTAAAAATGGCGCAAATCACTGAAAAAATGCCCAACTGTTGCACGTTTGGCTGCGATGAAAGACGGGGAAGAATAGATTTCACAAGTTCCCTCCGTGAACCCAAAAGGCGAAAAGTATGGCAGCTGTTCATTATTGTGTGAGGTAAATGTCAATAGGACAAATATAGAATATAACATGTACATTAAAGCGTAACTCTCGCCAAAATGCAACCTAGGGTCTTTGTGTGAATGTACCCGAGTCAAACTGTAGTTTAAAAGTATATTTAGGACGGAAACGCCACTTTTAAGATGGACCGTATTCTGGTTTTTGGGTCAAATGGTCTTTTGAATGGGAGAGCTAGGGGCGCTACGATGCTAGCCTCAAAATATCTATTTTTAAACCACTAAGAAGGCTCGACACAACATGAGACTTTGCTCCAAGTATCACCAGGAGCTCTACACCTTAACCACAGCACTGACAACACTGGTTGTGTTCAGAGTTTACTAAAAGGAGGTTTTCAACAACTCACGTTAGCTGCTGTTGTTCTGGTCTCCGTCTGTCGAGCCAGTCAGAAATAGTCGAGGGAGGAGAGTAAAGATGGAGAGCTCCTAAAGCTTAGATCCATATAAATACACGGATTATTGTTGTTTTGTCGTTAGTGAAACACAGTATTGACCTTGTAGTTGAAGGAGCCTCATATGAGAGAGACATCTCCTCCTGTGGAGTCCGTTCATTCACATTCAGAGATCGTCTATGTTGGACTGGGAAAATGGAGGATAGCGTAAACTGCTAACGTGAGTTCCTCAAAACCTCCTTTTAGTAAACTCTGGGTACCAACCAGTGTTGTCAGTGCTGTGGTTAAGGTGTAGAGCTCCTGGTGATACTTGGAGCAAAGTCTCATGTTGTGTCGAGCCTTCTTAGTGGTTTAAACATAGATATTTTGAGGCTAGCATCGTAGCGCCCCTAGCTCTCCCATTCAAAAGACCATTTGACCCAAAAACCAGAATACGGTCCATCTTAAAAGTGGCGTTTCCGTCCTAAATATACTTTTAAACGGAAGTTTGACTCAGGTACATTCACACAAAGACCCTAGGTTGCATGTTGGCCGTCGGGTTGGTGTGTCGGGCCCTTTAACACCTGAATGTCCGAACCAATGCCCGTGTTCCTGTCGTCGTAACATTTGATCCGGTCAGTTCTGGTTTCACACGGCAGTTATTCACGCGCACTAAATAACTACCCACGCGTTTTTAGTTTTTTAGTCTTTAGTAAATGAAGTCTTTGTCCGTGTTTGTTCCCAGCGGCAGTCCAGTTCTGGTTCAGGTTCAGCTGGAGAGAGAGGAGGAAGTGACCGGGCCCGTCATCGCACCGCTCTTCCCCCAGGTAAACTACAGACGCCATCACAACTAGCTAACGCTACAGCCTACAACACCACTGAAGAAGTACACTAAGATACACTGATGGAAAGACAGAAGGAAACAAAGAAAGAGAGAAGGAAGGAAAGAGAGAATGAAGGAAAGACGGACAGAAGGAAAGAGAATGAAGGAAGGAAAGACAGGAGATAAGAAGGAAAGATGGACAGAAGGAAAGAAAGAGACAGAAGGGAAGACAGACAAGGAAAGAGAGAAAAAGAAGTAAAGGGAAGGGAAGACAGACAGAAGGAAGGGAAGACAGACAGAAGGAAGGAAAGACGGACAGAAGGAAAGAGAGAGAAGGAAGGAGAGAGGGGAAGGAAGGAAAGAGAGAGAAGGAAGGAAAGAGAGAAGGAAGGAAAGAGAGAGAAGGAAGGAAAGAGAGAAGGAAGGAAAGAGAAGGAAGGAAGGAAAGAGAGAAGGAAGGAAAGAGAGACAGAAGGAAGGAAAGAGAATGAAGGAAGGAAAGACAGGAGATAAGAAGGAAAGATGGACAGAAGGAAAGAAAGAGACAGAAGGAAGGGAAGATAGAAGGAAGAGGGAAAGAAGGAAGGAAAGAGAGACAAGGAAAGAGAAAAAGAAGATGGACAGAAGGAAAGAGAATGAAGGAAGGAAAGACAGGAGATAAGAAGGAAAGATGGAAAGAGAGACAGAAGGAAGGGAAGACAGACAGACAGAAGGAAGGGAAGACAGACAGAAGGAAGGGCAGACAGACAGAAGGAAGGGAAGACAGACAGAAGGAAGGAAAGAGAAAAAAAGGAAGTAAAAAGGGACAGGACAGAAGGAAAGAAGGAAGGAAAGAGAGAAGGAAAGAGCGAGAGAGAAGGAAGGAAGGAAAGAGAAGGAAGGAAGGAAAGAGAAGGAAGGAAGGAAAGAGAGAAGGAACGAGAGAAGGAAGGAAAGAGAAGGAAGGAAGGAAGGAAAGAGAAGGAAGGAAGGAAAGAGAGAAGGAAGGAAAGAAAGAGAAAGAGAAGGAAGGAAGGAAAGAAGGAAGGAAGGAAAGAAGGAAGGAAGGAGGGAAGAGAGAGAAGGAAGGAAGGAAAGAGAGAGAAGGAAGGAAAGAAAGAGAAGGAAGGAAGGAAAGATAACGGAGTACTCGAGCATAACTAACTTGAACGATATCCTTTCTAAAGAACGTTAAGAACAGATGAATCTAACTACAGTAAATATTGAGCTACGTTGTTTGTTTTTGGTTGTTTCAGAAACGTGAGGAGGGCTGGTGGGTGGTGATCGGAGACCCCAAATCTAACAGCCTGATCTCCATCAAGAGGCTGACGCTGCAGCAGAAAGCCAAGGTCAGTGACACGAACCAAACACAACCTTTAGAAACATGGCTGCTGTGTTTCTTCAGGTGAACGACATTGAGGCTCCTGTCCTGCACCCGGCGCATCGCAAAGTGTCTTCGCTAGTTTAAGACCGACCCAGTTGTCAGTTTCCCGTCCAGCGCCCACGTTGTTTAAACAGCAAACGCACCTGCACCCATCTGTGGCCCATAGCTGGTCTTACAGGGAGGTGTGTTCAGGTGCATCCTGGGCGTGCTGGTCTTACAGGGAGGTGTGTTCAGGTGCATCCTGGGCGTGCTGGTCTTACAGGGAGGTGTGTTCAGGTGCATTCTGGGCGTGCTGGTCTTACAGGGAGGTGTGTTCAGGTGCATTCTGGGCGTGCTGGTCTTACAGGGAGGTGTGTTCAGGTGCATTCTGGGCGTGCTGGTCTTACAGGGAGGTGTGTTCAGGTGCATCCTGGGCGTGCTGGTCTTACAGGGAGGTGTGTTCAGGTGCATCCTGGGCGTGCTGGTCTTACAGGGAGGTGTGTTCAGGTGCATTCTGGGCGTGCTGGTCTTACAGGGAGGTGTGTTCAGGTGCATTCTGGGCGTGCTGGTCTTACAGGGAGGTGTGTTCAGGTGCATTCTGGGCGTATTGCTATCTTGAGGCAGTGGGAAGTGATGGCACCATTGACCAACAAAAACCTGGTCTAAAGTCAATAACACAGCATTTCATTGTTATTTTAACAGAGCATTAGTAAAACGCTCCTAGGCTCGTGCACAGCACGTGCACACTATGCTTGTTACACACACAGGGACGCACAGCAGCACACACACACACACATGCAGAAGATTACAAATACAAATATTACGGTGCAAATCCTCCATCATAACAGCAATGCTCCAAGGTCCAAACGCGCCTGGCTTTTAAAGGGAATGGGAGATGATCTCTGATTGGTTGATTGCATGTTACGCCCAGAACACACCTCTGATTAATGAAGACACTAAGAACAACCCTTTAGAACCATGCGCCCGGATCACGGAGCCTTTTTTCCGCCGTCAAACTAGCAGAAGTGGATTTGGACACGCCCTAAACACACCTGCACCAGGCGCTTCACGCCGTGACCTCAGATCCTTAAGATAGGGAAACCAAATATAACGGCTCATTGTGTCTTATCCTCTCTCTCTCTGCAGGTCAAACTGGACTTTGTCGCCCCGGCGATGGGCGTCCACAACTACACGCTGTACTTCATGAGCGACGCATACATGGGCTGCGACCAGGAGTACAAGTTCAGCGCGGACGTGAAGGAGGCCGACAGCGACGGAGACAGCGACTCGGACTAGAAGACCGGACTTCAGTCTGCGTCAGTTAGTTTCTTCCTGTAGATATTGAGCGTCTGTACGCACGTCGTCGTTCTCCGCCCGGTGAAAATAAGCAGTTTCATTAGTTAGTTTCTCATTTTTAAATCCCCTGAATGATGTCCAACAGTCCAGAAGTGAACAGGACGTTGTAGTGTGATACACGTTCATCTGCTCTTATTCCAGATTGGGTCTTTGACTACGGAGGTCAAACTGTCCCGTTATCTCTCTTTCTGGACTTAATAAACATTGTTTTGTTATGAAATCTTGATTCTTGGACTTTGTCTGAATGTTTTTAAAATGATGTGCTGTCTGGAATATTTTTTTTTGCAATAAAGAGAAGCCACACAACCTGTTTATAACATTTATTTATTCATATAAACTTCATGACATGTCAACGTTATAGAGAATTATTTAGAGGCACAAAGCACACGATAAAGCATAAGTTTAGAAACAGAGGGGTGGGGGTGTCTGTCTCTGTGTGTCTCTCTCTCTCTCTGTGTGTCTCTCTGTGTGTGTGTGTGTCTGTCTCTCTCTCTGTGAGTGTGTGTGTCTGTCTCTCTCTCTCTCTGTGTGAGTGTGTGTCTCTCTCTCTCTCTGTGTGTGTGTGTGTCTGTCTCTCTCTGTGAGTGTGTCTGTCTCTCTCTCTCTCTCTCTGTGAGTGTGTGTGTCTGTCTCTCTCTCTGTGAGTGTGTGTCTCTCTCTCTCTCTCTGAGTGAGTGTGTGTGTCTGTCTCTCTCTCTGTGTGTGTGTCTGTCTCTCTCTCTCTGTGAGTGTGTGTGTGTCTGTCTCTCTCTGTGAGTGTGTGTGTCTCTCTCT
>NC_135859.1:36502965-36505465 GCF_031162955.1 Sander vitreus
GCATGAAAAGCCTTTTCTTTAGCGGTGGCAGAAAATGTAGGAGCTGATTCTTAACGCTCACCGCTGAAGTTGTTTGTGATTTGCATGTAAATGGCTTTTAGGGTTCGGTTCTTTACATGTAAACGGCGAGGAGTGCTTTAACATCACGGGTTACGGATGAAGCCGCGGCCGGATCAGTGCCAGTTTTTGGTTTTTTAGGCCGGGCTGTCGGCGGACTGTAAGAGGTTTGATGCTCGTTTGGAGCTTTGTTAAAGGACAAATCCGGCGCAAAACGAACCTAGGGGTTAATAACGTGTGTGTCAAGCGTTCTCTGGGATCTGTTTTCATGCTAATCGAATGTGTATTTAGCTTCAGCTAGCTTTAGCGCGGACAGCTGATTAGCTTGCAACGCTAGTATTCGTGGGCACTTGGAAAGTAAAAACAAAACTCTATTCCTACACCACTAACAAGGCTCGAAATATCACCAAACTTCAACAGTAGTATAATGAGGGTCCCTACATGTTAACCCAAGCATTGAGAACATTGTAAGTGTACGGACAGTTTATTAAAAAGATGGTTTAGAAAGACAGTAGCTCCCAAGACGGCGGCCGCCTGTATACGAGAACGCGACTGTCTTTTGTGTATCTTTTTAATAAACTGTCTGGACACTTACAAATGTTCTCAATGCTTCCGTTAACATGTAGGGACCCTCATTATGCTACCGTTGAAGTGTGGTGATATTTTGAGCACGGCAGTCATTTTTTGGCCACTTGGTGGCAGCAGAGTAAGCTGTAAACACAACATTATACAGTTGATTTGCTTTACACTTGACAGTTTATTAAAAGGATAGTTCAGAAAGACAGTATCTCCCAAGACGGCGGCCGCCTGTATACGAGAACGCGACTGTCTTGCCCCGAATACAAGCGTTGCAAGCTAATCATCGGTTCACGCTAAAGCTAGCTGACGCTAGATACACATTAGATTAGCATGAAAACATGTCCCAGAGAACGCTTGACACGGTACACATACGTTGTTAACCCCTAGGTTCATTTTGCGCCGTAATTGTCCTTTTGAGCGTCATTTTGATTTAATTTTTGATATGTATTGCCGTGTGTATGTATGATTTTTATTTTCCTAATCCATCAGAAAATGCAGAAATACACTGAGAAGATTATTTCTTTCATACGAAGATCTTATTTATTATTTGGTCGTCTGTGCTGTGTCTTATTTTCTTTTCTTTTTTGCTTCGTAGACGCCCGTCACTAGTCTTATTTAACGTCATCTTTCCTTGAAATAACACGAAAAAAACTGTCAAACATGAGACTTTTGAGTCTTTGTGGTTGTTTTTTTTAAAAAGGGTCGTGTGTGTGTGTGTGTGTGTGTGTGTGTGTGTGTGTGTCGAGAGCAAAGAGAAAATAAGAGTTGTTGGAAGTTAAGTCTTCATGTTTCTCTTATTTTGATTTTAAAGAAGAAAACCTTTGTTTGTACTTTGTGATTTCCATACGTGACAGTTTTCAGTATATCTTTTTATATGCATGAGTTCTTTCGTGTGCAAATTTTAAACCTTTCAGGCGGAAAAAAAGCATTTGAGAACATCTCACGTGAGCTGCCCGCTGAGGCTTAAAACTGTGATAGATGTGGTGACTGTATCTTGTTCTGTTTTGCTCCCCATTTCTGCACTTTGTTCCTCAAATTGTCATCATATACTTTCATCACCAACAAGTATGTACATATTGATTGTTTCTACATAAAAAGTGGTCATAATAAAAATTAATATGCCATATTTTGTCTCATGTTTATCATCTGTACTTAGCCTGGGAAAACCCTGACGAACTTCCGGCAAATTTGAGATTTGCTCTGCAAAGTCAATCTGGCCAAGAGCCCATTCAAGCCCATTTCCAATTTCTCCAAATAGTCACCAATCACAGCAGTTGAGGCGGGCTTTAGACCAATCACAACAGTTGAGGCGGGCTTTAGACCAATCACAACCGTTGAGGCGGGCTCTACACCAATCACAGCAGTTGAGGCGGGCTCTACACCAATCACAGCAGTTGAGGCGGGCTTTAGACCAATCACAGCAGTTGAGGCGGGCTCTACACCAATCACAGCAGTTGAGGCGGGCTTTAGACCAATCACAACCGTTGAGGCGGGCTCTACACCAATCACAACCGTTGAGGCGGGCTCTACACCAATCACAACAGTTGAGGAGGGCTCTACACCAATCACAACCGTTGAGGAGGGCTCTACACCAATCACAACCGTTGAGGCGGGCTTTACACCAATCACAACAGTTGAGGAGGGCTCTACACCAATCACAACCGTTGAGGCGGGCTTTACACCAATCACAGCAGTTGAGGCGGGCTTTAGACCAATCACAGCAGTTGAGGCGGGCTTTAGACCAATCACAACCGTTGAGGAGGGCTCTACACCAATCACAACCGTTGAGGAGGGCTCTACACCAATCACAACCGTTGAGGCGGGCTCTACACCGCGAGCAGCTTTTTACATTTAACATGGCGGC
>NC_135859.1:36510465-36517965 GCF_031162955.1 Sander vitreus
TTTCCTTCTCTTCTGCACACGAGAAACTTTCCTTGTGAGCATGCAAAAGCAAACTTAACCCTTGTGTTGTCTTCCTGTCGACCATGAACTTGTGTTCCTAGCTATTTTTGCTGATTTTTTCGACATTTTTGTCACTTTTTTTCAATGCTTTTGGCGCTTTTTAAAACGTTTTTGACACTTTTTTCAACACTTTTTTAAATGCATGACCAATAAACCTAACTTACATGACATTATACCAAATGTTTGAGTTAAAAAAAAGCAGACATCAATTATTTTGACTATTAGTTAAGATCAGAGGATGTTGTGGTGGATCACAGACTGTCAACGTTTAGTCAGGATACGGGTTTGAAACCATTTAAACATTTTTTTTTAAATGCTATAAAACACCACAAAAATAATCATTTTTGTTTAAATGTTGTATGGGTTCCATACAACGTACATCCATGTTATTTTTGGGCAATTTGGTTCAAAGAAACCCATATTTCTGATATTAAAAACTTTGAAAACGGGTCAATGTTGAGGAAAACACAAGGGTTAAAGATGATAAGGTAATTGTAAACTGATTTCTGCTGTGAATGTGAAATATTAACTTTAGCCACACAATGTTAGCAGCAGGGGCGTTGCTACTGGGGCACAGGCCCCCCCAAAAAAACAAATCTGAATGCCTGCTTTGTGTGTGAAATGTGCTATACATACTGCCCTTACTTGGCCCACTATTACTACCATTTACACCTGTTGTGCTGCTGAAATTGAAACAACTAGGCTTATTCTGCAATAATAACAATGAACCCAAAATGCAATGACAAACATATACGAAATGCACTAAAAATATCTCCAAATGGGAAAGCCATTTTGGACATCTTTACGGACAACGACTGACAGAGGACCTAGTTATTGCGTACAACTTTTGTATTACGAACAAGATTAAAGAAGTACATAACAAAAAACACAATATATATACATCCAACAAATTTATATTTTATTAGGGCCTAGAGGTTAGAAAAGCGAGATTGTGACCGGGAGGTCGTCGGTTCAATCCCCAGACCGACAGGGTTAGATTTTACCCCCCTAACCCTAAAGAAATGTGGGAACATAGGGCTGTGGGGCCATTGGGCTGTGGGACCATAGGGCTGTGGGACCATAGGGCTGTGGGACCATTGGGCTGTGGGAACATACTGTGGGAACATAGGGCTGTGGGACCATAGGGCTGTGGGACCATAGGGACTGTGGGACCATAGGGCTGTGGGAACATTTTGTGGGGCCATTGGGCTGTGGGACCATAGGGCTGTGGGACCATAGGGCTGTGGGACCATAGGGCTGTGGGGCCATAGGGCTGTGGGGCCATTGGGCTGTGGGAACATAGGGCTGTGGGACCATTGGGCTGTGGGACCATAGGGCTGTGGGACCATTGGGCTGTGGGACCATAGGGCTGTGGGACCATACTGTGGGAACATAGGGCTGTGGGACCATAGGGCTGTGGGAACATACTGTGGGAACATACTGTGGGACCATAGGGCTGTGGGACCATAGGGCTGTGGGACCATAGGGCTGTGGGACCATAGGGCTGTGGGAACATAGGGCTGTGGGGCCATTGGGCTGTGGGAACATAGGGCTGTGGGACCATAGGGCTGTGGGACCATAGGGACTGTGGGACCATAGGGCTGTGGGAACATTTTGTGGGAACATAGGGCTGTGGGACCATTGGGCTGTAGGGAACATAGGGCTGTGGGAACATTGGGCTGTGGGAACATAGGGCTGTGGGCACCATTGGGCTGTGGGACCATTGGGCTGTGGGAACATAGGGCTGTGGGAACATAGGGACTGTGGGACCATAGGGGCTGTGGGACCATTGGGCTGTGGGACCATACTGTGGGACCATAGGGCTGTGGGACCATAGGGCTGTGGGAACATACTGTAGGAACATAGGGCTGTGGGACCATAGGGCTGTGGGACCATAGGGCTGTGGGACCATTGGGCTGTGGGACCATAGGGGCTGTGGGACCATAGGGCTGTGGGACCATAGGGCTGTGGGAACATAGGGCTGTGGGAACATTGGGCTGTGGGAACATAGGGCTGTGGGAACATTGGGCTGTGGGAACATAGGGCTGTGGGACCATAGGGCTGTGGGAACATACTGTGGGACCATTGGGCTAGGGGACCATAGGGCTGTGGGAACATTTTGTGGGAACATAGGGCTGTGGGACCATTGGGCCATGGGGAACATAGGGCTGTAGGGAACATTGGGCTGTGAACATAGGGCTGTGGCACCATTGGGCTAGGGACCATTGGGCTGTGGGAACATAGGGCTGTGGGAACATAGGACTGTGGGACCATGGGCTGTGGGACCATAGGGCTGGGGGACCATTGGGCTGTGGGACCATTGGGCTGTGGGAACATGGGGCTGTGGGACCATTAGGGATTTGGGACCATTGGGCTGTGGGAACATAGGGCTGTGGGACCATAGGGCTGTGGGACCATAGGGGCTGTGGGACCATTGGGCTGTGAATCATTGGGCTGTGGGAACATAGGGCTGTGGGAACATAGGGCTGTGGGACCATAGGGCTGTGGGGCCATTGGGCTGTGGGACCATTGGACTGTGGGACCATTGGGCTGTGGGAACATAGGGCTGTGGGAACATAGGGCTGTGGGAACATAGGGCTGTGGGACCATTGGGCTGTGGGAACATAGGGCTGTGGGAACAAAGGGCTGTGGGAACATACTGTGGGACCATTGGGCTGTGGGACCATAGGGCTGTGGGAACATTGGGCTGTGGGAACATGCTGTAGGACCATAGGGCTGTGGGACCATTGGGCTGTGGGACCATAGGGCTGTGGGACCATAGGGCTGTGGGACCATTGGGCTGTGGGACCATAGGGCTGTGGGACCATAGGGCTGTGGGACCATAGGGCTGTGGGACCATAGGGCTGTGGGACCATAGGGCTGACCCTGTACTTTGGTAGCATCATTTTGCTAGCCGTAGATTGCTTTCTTGTGTGCTACAGAAAATATCTCATGCTCACAAGAAAGTTTCTACAGTGCACGATAAAAAAAAAAAGAATTCCCTGTGTACCTTTACTGGCTCTTTTTACAATTAACAAATTACAGAACACACAACAATAAAAACAAGATGACAAAAGACGCAAAACATAGTAGTGAGAAGACAAAAATACATACAGTACAAAGCCAAGAGCAATCAAAGAGAACGATAATAAACAACGCCTGACTTGATTAATTCCATAGGGTAGTATTTATGATTATTTCTGGCCGTCTCATAGGAACATGATGATGGAGGCGGCTCGCTTCAGCCACGGCCAGGGGATGACGCAGATGCAGGACCTTTCCAAGCTGGACGTCAACAGCTTTGATGCCATCATCTTTCCCGGAGGCCATGGCATCACCAAGAACCTGTGAGACAAAAAAATGTTGCAGCCCCTGAATTGGGACATAGCTAAAGTCATCTCTCTAACGGTAGGGTTCCACACAGCGAAACACCAAGCTAATTTCGGCCAGCGAAATATTGCCTCGGGGGCGTGGTCGCGAAAACAACAACACGCCAGACCGCAACAGAACACCAGCTGCTAGGCAGCTAGCAGAGAGGGTTGAAGCTAGGTAGCATAGGTAGCTAGCAGAGAGGGTTGAAGCTAGGTAGCCTAGGCAGCTAGCAGAGAGGGTTGAAGCTAGGTAGCATAGGCAGCTAACAGAGAGGGTTGAAGCCAGGGTAGCCCAGGGCAGCTAGCAGAGAGGGTTGAAGCTAGGCAGCATAGGGCAGCCAGCAGAGAGGGTTGAAGCTAGGCAGCACTAGGGCAGCTAGCAGAGAGGGCTGAAGCCAGGGTAGCATAGGGTAGCTAGCAGAGAGAGGGTTGAGCTAGGGTAGCCTAGGGCAGCTAACAGAGAGGGTTGAAGCTAGGTAGCCTAGGCAGCTAGCAGAGAGGGTTGAAGCTAGGTAGCATAGGCAGCTAGCAGAGAGGGTTGAAGCTAGGTAGCATAGGCAGCTAGCAGAGAGGGTTGAAGCTAGGTAGCCTAGGCAGCTAACAGAGAGGGTTGATGCTAGGTAGCATAGGCAGCTAGCAGAGAGGGTTGAAGCTAGGTAGCATAGGCAGCTAACAGAGAGGGTTGAAGCTAGGTAGCATAGGCAGCTAACAGAGAGGGTTGAAGCTAGGTAGCATAGGCAGCTAACAGAGAGGGTTGAAGCTAGGTAGCATAGGCAGCTAGCAGAGAGGGTTGAAGCTAGGTAGCCTAGGCAGCTAACAGAGAGGGTTGAAGCTAGGTAGCCTAGGCAGCTAGCAGAGAGGGTTGAAGCTAGGTAGCATAGATAGCTAGCAGGTAGTTTGCTAGCAAGCTATCGTCGCTATTGTAGCTTGTGGAATCTGTGTTTATACAAGCGTCAATGTTCGCCAACAAAACATGTAATCAAACAAATGCACAAGTAGCCTAGCTGCCTGGCTAGGCTTACAGTGCTAGCCATTAGCCTGTCGGCTAGCTGAACAGTTTGAGTGTTCAAACTAACATATACGGTGGTATATTTAGTGGTGTATGTGCCCTGACTACGTTCCTGTGTCATATAAATCACAATTTGTGTTGATACAAGTACCAATGTTCATGTAGAAACATTTTAATCACATATTCATGTTCATGATAACCTCCGCCATCTTGGTCAGACCGCCTCCAAACACAAACACTTGGACCTGATTGGTTCTCGAGTGGTCCTCATTTTCGTCTCCATTCAACCTCAATGAGAGCGAAGCCACATTTCTATGTGGAAACCTACCGTCAGACTGTGTGGTGAAGAAGAAGAAGCACTAATGTTGGTTTTTGTGACTCTTTAGATGCTCTTTTGTGAAGGACGGCAAAGACTTCAAGCTGCACAACGACGTGGAGAGGGTGCTTAAAGAATTCCACCGCTCACGCAAGCCGATTGGGTACGTGCATCATTTAATGTATATTTAATCCATCAGTTCTGAAGATGCAAAACTGTGAAACTCTATCATGTACAAGCGACACAAGTCGTTTGTACAAGCATGAATTACGACTCATCTTTACGTTGATAGTGGCGGCGCCTTCTAGTTTGAAAATAAAAGTAAACTTCGAGTTTTTTTACTTTAAAGCGCCCATATTATGTCCATTTTCAGGTTCATAATTGTATTTTAGAGGTTGTATCAGAATAGGTTTATGTGGTTTAATTTTCAAAAAACACCATATTTTTGTTGTACTGCTCATTGCTGCAGCTCCTCTTTTCACCCTGTGTGTTGAGCTCTCTGTTTTAGCTACAGAGTGAGACCTTTCACTGCTGTAACGTCTTTGTTGGGAGGAAAACTGGACAGATAGTCTAGCTAGCTGTCTGGATTTACCCTGCAGAGATCTGAGGAGCAGTGATTGGTTTAAAGAAATGCCAATAAATCAGAGCACGTTCTTCTCCCATCCAGGAATGCTGTGTGGACTAGACAGACCCTCCTCCACAGAGCTGTGGAGGAAGGTCTGGCAAAGCGACATTAAGCCCCCTCCGCCAACCTGCCTCCTTACCAGGATGCAAATTTACGAATCCTACTATGGCCACGCCAAGACCCACCGTTCACACACTACTATTGGCCAGGCGTCCATGCTTACGCAAGGTAACGTAACCTGATGTGTTCAGGTCCTATCCCCTGACCAATCGGCTATCCTAACCTTAACCACTCGAGGTCAATGCCTAACCCCAACCAATCGGGCTGCTATTGAAGGGCGGGTCTTGGCGTGGCCATAGTAGGACATTTGGCGCTCTTCTATGTACTTGCTCCCGTCAGAACTACTACGGCCACTAGAGGGCGCTGCCACTAGAAACATAAATATAGGTCAGAATTGAGGCTTGAACAAATGGCGTCTTGCAGTGTTTTCGGGGGAGGACAGTTTCAGATGGACTGATTTGCTCAAGGAAATTCCAAAAACAGGCCAGAAAGAAGGCTGTGACACTGAGGCAGCATGCAGTCTGTGATCTGATAGAGAGTGACTGATCCTTTTGGCTGCTGCGTGGAGTGACAGGAATTAAAGACTGGAGTTGGCAGCAGAGCAGGAAGCAGAGGATGAAGATTTGCTGAGTGTTGATCTGGGCTCAAACTGTCACTCAAAGGATAACACCAGCAACGTAATCATTTCCTGTTGTCATTAATTCTATAAAAAACTGAAGAACTGGAGACTAGGGCTGCACGATATGAGGAAAATATGCTAGGCCTTTATGCAATAACATTGTTGAATATATAACGATAAGTGCCCATATTCTGCTCATTTTCAGGTTCATAGTTGTATTTAAAGGTTGTACCAGAATAGGTTTACATGGTTTCATTATCTAAAAACACCATATTTTTGTTGTACTGCTCATTGCTGCAGCTCCTCTTTTCACCCTGGGTTCAGGTCTCTGTTTTAGCTACAGAGTGAGACCTCTCACTGCTGGAACATCTTTGTTGGCAGTCGCACATGCTCAGTAGCTAGGTAAGGACTACACGCTCAGTAGCTAGGTAAGGACTACACGCTCAGTAGCTAGGTAAGGACCACATGCTCAGTAGCTAGGTAAGGACTACACGCTCAGTAGCTAGGTAAGGACTACATGAGCTAGCTAGCTGTTTCTCCAACTTCAGTAGAACAAGGCAGGATTAGCTGGGAGACTTCTTCTAAACGAGGGAACACTTCCACCTTTGTGTGGAATACCTGCAGAACAGGGACATGGAAGTAGTTCTTTTGGAGATTAGGGTGAACTAGTGTGTGTTGTAGCAGTGTTTTGCCATTGAGAACGAGCTAGCATGCTAACGGTTAGCCCCCTAGCCCCCTCGTCTCGGCTAGTGACGTAGAAAGCCGTGCAGATGTTGACCAGCTGACCCGGAGACTGAAGGCAGGACACATTCAGAAACCGTGTCTCACTCAGAACAGCATGGAGGGTTGTTTTCCATGTCTGTATGTGTGTGGAAGCTCCAGAGACACAAAATAACTTTTTCATAATATGGGCACTTTAAAGTGTCCTCAGTTCTGCTGCTTTCAGTATTCTGATAAAATATAACAAACTGCTTGTTGAGTTTAAAACAAATGACAGGGTTAGGGTCATTAAGTTGTTTCCTGTATATTGGTAGTTTAATTTAAACAGAAATAAAAAAATCTTTATGATCCATTTCTGTGTGAAAGGGCTGCACACCTCACATAAAATATATAAATAGAAGACTGTCCTGTTTTTGTAGCCTAGAAATCTAGACGCACCCTAGCGGCAGCAAATGTAATCTGCAGCCAGGGTCGTCTAGCAACTCTCTGGAAGCTGGAAAAACCAAACTCTGGTCGGGCCAATCACATCGTGTATAGAGTGGGTGGGCGGGGCTTATGGCTGCTGCTGCTGCTGGTGAACAGTGGTCTCTGGAAGACTTGGAGTTCAGCTTTTCTTTGAGAAAAGAACAACGAACGGCCCTGAAGTCATTCTTAAAAAAGGAAGATGTGTTCAGAGTTTAAAGTGTAATCTATCAACTAGCGTTGCTCTGATTGGTAGCG
>NC_135859.1:36532965-36595465 GCF_031162955.1 Sander vitreus
TTTTTAGTAAACTCTGTGAACACAAACAATGTTGTCAGTGCTGTGGTTAAGGTGTAGAGCTCCTGGTGATACTTGGAGTAAAGTCTCATGTTGTGTCGAGCCTTCTTAGTCATTTAAAAATGTTGATATTGATGCGATCATAGAAGTGCCCCTTCTTAAGAATACGTTGGCATTTTAATGTAGAAAGCAAGTTTCTTTTGTAGAAATGGATGAAGTTTCAACGGGACTTTGAAAACTTCAAAACTGCCTGCATCCCATGGGAGATGAAAATCAAGGAGATTGAAAGTAAGTTCCCCTCATAGCCTCAAACGTTACATCTAACATTTAAGACTTCACAGAGTTTTTAAGGAGACTGTTGGGGATTTCCTCCTCTGTTTCCCCCCTTTTGGGGCAATGTGTCTGACTCCAAATAAAAGACCTATATTCAATTCAATGTTATTTATAGTATCAAATCATAACAAGAGTTATTTCAGGACACTGTACAGATAGAGGAGGTCTAGACCGCACTCTATAATTTACAAAGACCCAACAATTCCAGTAATTCCCCCCAAGAGCGAGCATTTAGTGCGACAGTGGCGAGGAAGAAACCTGGGCAGACCCAGGCTCTTGGTAGGCGGTGTCTGACGGTGCCGGTTGGGGGGGTGATGAACAGTGGCAATAATAGTCACAATAAAGATAATGGAACTATGACTACAAATAGTAGCTGTAGTAGTGGCATAGCAGGGCACTGCAGGGCGTTACAGGGTGTAGCAGGGCACAGCAGAGCATAGCAGGGCGTAGCAGGATGTAACAGGACGTAGCAGGGCGTTACAGGACGTAGCAGGGCACAACAGAGCATAGCAGGGCATAGCAGGGCACGGCAGAGCATAGCAGGGCGTAGCAGGGCACAGCAGAGCATAGCAGGGCACAGCAGAACATAGCAGGGTGTAGCAGGATGTAACAGGACGTAGCAAGGCGTTAAAAGACGTAGCAGGGCACAACAGAGCATAGCAGGGCGTAGCAGGACATAGCAGAGCATAGCAGGGCGTAGCAGGACGTAGCAGGGCACAGCAGAGCATAGCAGGACGTACCAGGGCGTAGCAGGGCATAGCAGAGCGTAGCAGGACGTAGCAGGGCACAGCAGGACGTAGCAGGGCACGGCAGAGCATAGCAGGACGTAGCAGGACATAGCAGGACATAGCAGGACGTAGCAGGGCGCAGCAGGGCGTAGCAGGACATAGCAGGGCGTAGCAGGGCGTAGCAGGGCACAGCAGAGCATAGCAGGGCATAGCAGGACGTAGCAGGGCACGGCAGAGCATAGCAGGACGTAGCAGAGCATAGCAGGACGTAGCAGGGCACAGCAGAGCATAGCAGGGCATAGCAGGACGTAGCAGGGCATAGCAGGACGTAGCAGGGCACAGCAGAGCATAGCAGGACGTAGCAGGGCGTAGCAGGATGTAACAGGGCACAGCAGAGCATAGCAGGACGTAGCAGGACATAGCAGGGCGTAGCAGAACGTAGCAGGGCACAGCAGAGCATAGCAGGATGTAGCAGGGCACAGCAGAGCATAGCAGGGCGTAGCAGGACACAGCAGGGCACAGCAGGATGTAGCAGGGCACGGAAGAGCATAGCAGGACGTAGCAGGGCACAGCAGAGCATAGCAGGACGTAGCAGGACGTAGCATGGCGTAGCAGGACGTAGCAGGGCATAGCAGAGCATAGCAGGATGTAGCAGGGCACAGCAGAGCATAGCAGGACGTAGCAGAGCGTAGCAGGATGTAGCAGGGCGTAGCAGGATGTAGCAGGGGACAGAAGAGCATAGTAGGACGTAGCAGGGCGTAGCAGGATGTAGCAGGGCGTAGCAGGGCGTAGCAGGACATAGTCTAGCCTATATATCCCCGCACATTTGCTCATTTGCTCTCACACTTAATCTGAGTCTGTCAGCAGCAAAAATAGCACTTTTATGAAGGTAAATACAAGCTGCACAATTGTCCTATTAACTTATATTGTAGCTTGTTTCGCCGCTGCTATCTGCAGTGATGTCTCTTAATACTGGACCAATGTCAAAGATTGTTGTTCCCATCACCCACTTAAAATAAACGATAGTTACCCTTTAACAATCATCCTGATATTCACTCCCTCTGCCTCTTTTAGGTCATTTTGGCTCCTCGGTTGCTTCTTACTTCATCTTCCTGAGGTGGATGTACGGCATCAACATGATCTTATTTTGTCTGACATTTGGCCTCGTTATGGTCCCAGAGGTACAAACAAGTCATAATTCCCTGGTATTGTGTTGTAGTTTTTGCTCTGTTTTATATTTCTCTCTTTGTTTGAATGCTTTCAGTTTTAAACCCTCCTGCTTATTACTAACAGGCGTTAATGGGGCGGCCCTATGGCACCATCCCAAGAAAGACCGTCCCCAGGGCTGAGGCGCCCAGTGCCATGGACTTTGCTGTCTTGTGGGACTTTGGAGTCAGTTAATTATACATTTAGTTTTTACATTTGATTCAACTTCACTGTCATTGCACATGTCACAAGTTCAGAGCAACGAAATGTAGTTAGTGTCTAACCAGAAGTGCTTAAGCAGTGATTAAATAACATATTATATGTTAATTATATGATAAATAACACGTTAAATAATCAGTTCACTTTGTTCACAGTTCAATTTGGGTGTTTTAGTCAATTTTATAGCATTTGAAGAAAAAACTATTGATAAAAGAACGTCAAAAATGTCAAAAAAAAGTGACACAAATGTTACAGAAGTGACAAAAATGTCAAAAAAAGTGACAAAACAGTGACAAAAATGTCAAAAAAGTCTACAAACATTGAAAAAAAGTGACAAAAACATCAGGGAAAGCCACAAAAGTGTCGAAAAAGACGACCAAAACGTTGATAAAGGTTTTTCATTTAAAATTTTGACTCAAAGAAAACAGTTGCAGGTCGACGGGAGGGTTAAATAACATAACATATGCGACAGTATATACAGAGTGCATGGTATGAATGATATATAAATATATATGTGTCTATATGAGTGTCTATTACTACAGGTATGTAGTAGACTATGACTATGACTATGGTAATACAGAATAATAACTATACAGTATGTACAGTGGGTGCTGGAGGGCTTATACAATACGTACAGCGATTATACAACATGTCCAACAAGAGAGATGTTACACTGACTAAGTTTAAATGCATACAATATTCTAAATGTGAATGATAATTGTTGCCCATCACGTTAACTACAATCTGCATCCACAGGGTTATGCTCAGTATTCAGTCCTCTTCTACGGTTACTACAACAACCAGCGTGCTATTGGCTGGCTCAAGTTCCGTATGCCGCTGTCATACTTCCTGGTTGGTGTGGGAACGGTGGCCTACAGCTACATGGTGGTCATAAGAACGTACGTTAACTATGACTCCAGTAGACCCAATCACAATGTTTGTTTCCAGAAACTTCCCGGTAGAAAACTCCTGCATCCCCGGGACGAGCAACAACTGGAGATACTCTCATCTCCGTCATCTAAAATGCATGTTTGATGCTTTCATACGTCAACACTTTGGTTAACGTTAGCTTGGAGAGCTAATTTACCTGTTGGGCCACAGACTAAAGATAATTACACCAACTGGCAATCAGTCCATCAGGTAGAGGTGGGGGACTCGAGCCGCACAATTTCTTGACTTACATTGATAAACTTAAGACAGATGACTCAAAAGGACTTTTTATTAATGGAATTTTTTCATCCGTTCTATGTGTGTAACACCAGAGATGCTCACAAGTCTTTGAGCTAGAGTCCAAGTCAGGTCTCAAGTCTCTGAGCTAGAGTCCAAGTCAGGTCTCAAGTCTCTGAGCTAGAGTCTAAGTCAGGTCTCAAGTCTTTGAGCTAGAGTCCAAGTCAGGCCTCAAGTCTCTGAGCTAGAGTCCAAGTCAGGGCTCAAGTCTCTGAGCCAGAGTCTACATCAAGTCTCAAGTCTCTGAGCTAGAGTCCAAGTCAGGTCTCAAGTCTCTGAGCTAGAGTCCAAGTCAGGTCTCAAGTCTCTGAGCTAGAGTCTAAGTCAGGTCTCAAGTCTCTGAGCCAGAGTCCAAGTCAGGCCTCAAGTCTCTGAGCTAGAGTCCAAGTCAGGGCTCAAGTCTCTGAGCTAGAGTCCAAGTCAGGTCTCAAGTCTCTGAGCTAGAGTCTACGTCAAGTCTCAAGTCTCCGAGCTAGAGTCTAAGTCAGGTCTCAAGTCTCTGAGCTAGAGTCTAAGTCAGGTCTCAAGTCTCCGAGCTAGAGTCTAAGTCAGGCCTCAAGTCTCTGAGCTAGAGTGTACGTCAAGTCTCAAGTCTCCGAGCTAGAGTCTAAGTCAGGTCTCAAGTCTCTGAGCTAGAGTGTACGTCAAGTCTCAAGTCTCTGAGTTAGAGTCTAAGTCAGGTCTCAAGTCTCCGAGCTAGAGTCTAAGTCAGGTCTCAAGTCTTTGAGCTAGAGTCCAAGACAGGTCTCAAGTCTCTGAGCTAGAGTCTAAGTCAGGTCTCAAGTCTCTGAGCTAGAGTCTAAGTCAGGTCTCAAGTCTCTGAGCTAGAGTCCAAGTCAGGTCTCAAGTCTCTGAGCTAGAGTCCAAGTCAGGTCTCAAGTCTCTGAGCTAGAGTCTAAGTCAGGTCTCAAGTCTCTGAGCTAGAGTCCAAGTCAGGTCTCAAGTCTCTGAGCTAGAGTCTAAGTCAGGTCTCAAGTCTCTGAGCTAGAGTCCAAGTCAGGTCTCAAGTCTCTGAGCTAGAGTCCAAGTCAGGTCTCAAGTCTCTGAGCTAGAGTCTACGTCAGGTCTCAAGTCTCTGAGCTAGAGTCTAAGTCAGGTCTCAAGTCTCTGAGCTAGAGTCTACGTCAAGTCTCAAGTCTCTGAGCTGAGGTCTAAGTCAGGTCTCAAGTCTCTGAGCTAGAGTACAAGTCAGGTCTCAAGTCTCTGAGCTAGAGTCCAAGACAGGTCTTAAGTCTTTGAGCAAGAGTCTACGTCAGGTCTCAAGTCTTTGAGCTAGGGTCTAAGACAGGTCTCAAGTCTCTGAGCTAGAGTCTAAGTCAGGTCTCAAGTCTCTGAGCTAGAGTCTAAGTTACTCCCACCTCTGCCAACCAGCGGTGAGATGTTGCTGTTTCTAACGCTAGATTTGGTTGATTTGTCTACCCAGAAGTTATTGTTGTTTTAGCGAGACGTCACAGTGACTCAATCTATACGATTGATTAATCTCCTTTATGTTTTACTGAATCTGTAATTCTGATTATAGGATGGCGCGTAACGCAAATGAATCGGGGGTCGGTGACGATAACAGCTTTAATTTTAGCTGGAAGATGTTCACCAGCTGGGACTACCTGATAGGAAACCCTGAGACTGCAGACAATAAGTTTGCCTCCATCACCACCAGCTTTAAGGTCATTGCAGCTGATCCAGAATAGTTTAAATTGAAATCACATCCTTCTACATCCTGTTTATCGCTCCGTCTACCTCTGCAGGAGGCGATCTTAGAGGAGCAGGAGAGCTGTAAGGACGACAACATCCATCTAACTCGTTTTCTGCGCGTGCTGGCCAACTTCCTGGTCTTGTGCTGCCTGGCGGGAAGTGGCTACCTCATCTACTTTGTAGTGCGTCGCTCTCAGAAGTTCGCCCTCGAAGGACTGGAGACTCACACCTGGTGGGAAAGGAATGAGGTAGCTATACGAGCAAGCCGCTCTCACGCCAAACTCGTCAACATACCGCCCGCTTGGTCAGTGGTTGTCAACGCCTGATAGCTAAAGCACTGTCATTGTTGTGTATGTTTCAGTTTCCTGTTTTATTTTGTAGTCTCTGTTTCTCCCTTGTCATGTCTTGTTTTACTTCCTGCCTTGTGTTTTCCCGCCTTTGTGATTGTCTGTCCCGCCCTGATGTGTTTCACCTGTTCCTGAGACCTCGTGTCACCTGTTGTTAAGGTTCAGTCCTGACACAGAACTCAGAGATAAACATACGGGATGAATAATTCAGTTTTAAAGGAGTCTTTAATGAACAGATTGTACTTATAAAAAGCAATGGCGGTAGAGTCAGGGCAGGGAAGCTCCAGGGCTGGTCTGAGGCTCGAGGCGGGCTGACAGAGGAGAATCCAGGCAGGGCCGGGACACGAGGAGAGCAGGTGTTGTCTAGTGTCAGATCATTGTATTTGTTTTGGGTGTTTGTGTGTGGAGTCTACCCCCTTTGTCTCGGTGTTCCAGTTTTTGTGATTCCTGTTCCTTGGGCTTTCTCTACGTCTTTGGAACTATTGTTGCGTGCTGCCTTCAGGACTCCTTTGGTTGTATTGCTGTTGTTATTTGTATTAAATCCTCAAGCTCGCGACTGCCCTGCTGTCTCTGCATTTGGGTCCGCCAATTCTCTGAACCCTATAACAAGCACCCTTAAGCGTCTGTATGGGATGCACTGGGCAGCTCTGGCGTTCCCTCCTCTCATTCCCCCTGCTCTGGCGTTTCCCCCTCTCATTCCTCCTGCTCTGGTGTTTCCCCCTCTCATTCCCCCTGCTCTAGTGTTCCCCTGCTCTAGTGTTTCCCCTGCTCTGCTGCTCTGGTGCTCCCCTCTCATTCCCCCTGCTCTGGCGTTCCCTCTCATTCCCCCTGCTCTGGTGTTTCCCCCTCTCATTTCCCCCTGCCCTGGTGTTTCCCTCTCATTCCCCCCTGCTCTGGCGTTTCCCCTCCCATTCCCCCTGCTCTGGCGTTTCCCCCTCTCATTCCTCCTGCTCTGGTGTTTCCCCCTCTCATTCCTCCTGCTCTGGTGTTTCCCCCTCTCATTCCCCCTGCTCTGGCGTTCCCCCCTCTCATTCCCCCTGCTCTGGTGTTCCCCCTCTCATTCCCCCTGCTCTGGTGTTCCCCCTCTCATTCCCCCTGCTCTGGTGTTCCCCCCTCTCATTCCCCCTGCTCTGGGTTTCCCCCTCTCATTTCCCCCTGCTGGCGTTTCCCCTCTCATTCCCCCTGCTCTGGTGTTCCCCCCTCTCATTCCCCCCCTGCTCTGGCGTTTCCCTCTCTCATTATCATTATAAATCTTAACAAGAGCTCTCTCAAGACACTTTACAGATAGAGTAGGTCTGGACCACACTCTATAATTTACAAAGATCATCATTTTAAGCATGTTGTCCTTTCATTTTGACATAATTCCAGCAGTAAAAGCAGACCTGTGATTAAAACCAATGTGTTTTCTCAGGTGAACATGGTCATGTCGTTACTGGGGATGTTCTGCCCCATGCTGTTCGACGTCATCAGCGCGCTGGAGAACTACCACCCCCGAGTCGCCCTGCAGTGGCAGCTGGGACGCATCTTCGCCCTCTTCCTCGGGAACCTCTACACCTTCATCATCGCACTCATGGACGAGATCAACCTCAAAGTGAGAACTACAGCCTGTGGACATGTAGAGATAATTCATTCAATTATGAATACCAACCTTCGCTTGTATGTGTGTGTGTGTGTGTGTGTGTGTGTGTGTGTGTGTGTGTGTGTGTGTGTGTGTGTGTGTGTGTGTGTGTGTGTGTATGTGTGTGTGTGTGTGTGTGTGTGTGTGTGTGTGTGTGTGTGTGTGTGTGTGTGTCTGTATGTGTATGTGTAACCGTTGCTTGTATGTGTATGTGTGTGTGTGTGTGAGTGTGTGTGTGTGTGTGTGTGTGTGTGTGTGTGTGTGTGTGTGTGTGTGTGTGTGTGTGTGTGTGTGTGTGTGTGTGTGTGTGTGTGTGCGTGAGTGTGTGCCTGTGTGTGTGTGTGTGTGTGTGTGTGTGTGTGTGTGTGTGTGTGTATGTGTGTGTGTGTGTCTGGGTGTGTGTGTGTGTGTGTGTGTGTGTGTGTGTGTGTATGTGTATGTGTGTGTGTGTGTGTGTGTGTGTGTGTGTGAGTGTGTGTCTGGGTGTGTGTGTGTGTGTGTGTGTGTATGTGTGTGTGTGTGTCTGGGTGTGTGTGGGTGTGTGTATGTGTGTGCGTGAGTGTGCGTGTGTGTGTGTGTGTGAGTGTGTGTCTGTGTGTGTGTATGTGTGTGCGTGAGTGTGCGTGTGTGTGTGGGTGTGTGTGTGTCTGTGTGTGTGTGTTTCAACGTTTTTGTGGCTTTTTTTTTGACATTTTTGTGGCTTTTTGTGAATGAAGTTGTATCTTATCGTGTTTATAAGATACCCAACCAGTGGTGTGTTGATGTTGCAGAGGGAAGAGGAGAAGATCATTAAGTTTAATATAACCACGTGGGAAGCCAGTCTTTACAATGCGACAGAATCAGAAAACAGCACGGCTCCCCCCGTCACTTTCCATCCAGCTGATGTTCCCAGAGGGCCGTGCTGGGAGACCATGGTGGGCCAGGTCAGTGTGCACGTGTGAGTGTGCACGTAGACTATAATGTTATTGGATATCATTTCTACATCATAAAGTTATGGACACACAAAGTGACCTATTATTAATCAGAAACATAAGACTTTATGATGCAACCAAATTAATGAATACATAGCCGAGACGAGGGGGCTAAACCATGCTAGCGGTTAGCCCCCTCGTTCTGAATAGCAAAGCACTGCTAAAACACACACTAGTTCACCATAATCTCCAAAAGAACTACTTCCATGTCCCTGTTCTGCAGGTATTCAACACAAAGGTGGAAGTGTTCCCTCGTTTAGAAGAAATCTCCCAGATAATCCTGCCTTGTTCTACTGAAGTTGGAGAAACAGCTAGCTAGCTCATGTAGTCCTTACCTAGCTACTGAGCGTGTAGTCCTTACCTAGCTACTGAGCGTGTAGTCCTTACCTAGCTACTGAGCGTGTAGTCCTTACCTAGCTACTGAGCGTGTAGTCCTTACCTAGCTACTGAGCATGTGGTCCTTACCTAGCTACTGAGCATGTAGTCCTTACCTAGCTACTGAGCATGTAGTCCTTACCCTAGCTACTGAGCATGTAGTCCATACCTAGCTACTGAGCGTGTAGTCCTTACCTAGCTACTGAGCGTGTAGTCCTTACCTAGCTACTGAGCGTGTAGTCCTTACCTAGCTACTGAGCGTGTAGTCCTTACCTAGCTACTGAGCACGTGGTCCTTACCTAGCTACTGAGCGTGTAGTCCTTACCTAGCTACTGAGCGTGTAGTCCCTACCTAGCTACTGAGCGTAGTCCCTACCTAGCTACTGAGCATGTAGTCCTTACCTAGCTACTGAGCATGTAGTCCTTACCTAGCTACTGAGCATGTAGTCCTTACCTAGCTACTGAGCATGTAGTCCTTACCTAGCTACTGAGCGTGTAGTCCTTACCTAGCTACTGAGCATGTGGTCCTTACCTAGCTACTGAGCATGTAGTCCTTACCTAGCTACTGAGCATGTAGTCCTTACCTAGCTACTGCGCATGTGCGACTGCCAACAAAGATGTTCCAGCAGTGAGAGGTCTCACTCTGTAGCTAAAACAGAGACCTGAACACAGGGTGACAAGAGGAGCTGCAGCAATGAGCAGAACAACAACAATATGGTGTTTTTTGATAATTAAACCATGTAAACCTATTCTGATACAACCTCTGAATACTATTATGAATCTTTTCACGGTCATAATTGTATAATATGGCCACTTTAATGTCGTTATTTTCGTGTGGTGAAGACTAATTCCAAAGTAATGTATTTCAATGGGAAGCATATTTCGTGATCACAGAATGACTACGGTAGCGAGTAGTATTGATGAGGCGAAAATCCAACACAGGACTTTCACCCCAGAGAGCGGGGATCGCGTCCTGCGTGTTGCATTACCTTTCTGCGTTATTCTCTTCCTAACCTCAACCGTCCCGTTGTTGTGGCCGGCGTGTGGCGTGTCATTTCACCGTTCATTTCCCCCAGTTTCATGACAGTTTGTGAAATGGTCACGTTCAAAAATCGTGACCTGTACACAAAATAAATGAGAAAATCGTGACCTGTACACAAAATAAATGAGAAAATCGTGACCCGTATACAAAATAAACGAGAAAATCGTGACCTGTATACAACATAAACGAGAAAATCGTGACCTGTGCACAAAATAAATGAGAAAATCGTGACCTGTACACGAAATAAACGAGAAAATCGTGACCCGTATACAACATAAATGAGAAAATCGTGACCTGTACACAAAATAAACGAGATAATCGTGACCCGTATACAACATAAACGAGAAAATCGTGACCTGTACACGAAATAAATGAGAAAATCGTGACCCGTATACAACATAAACGAGAAAATCGTGACCCGTATACAACATAAACGAGAAAATCGTGATAAATGAGAAAATCGTGATAAACGAGAAAATCGTGACCTGTACATGAAATAAACGAGAAAATCGTGACCTGTGCACGAAATAAACGAGAAAATCGTGACCTGTACACGAAATAAACGAGAAAATCGTGACCTGTACACGAAATAAATGAGAAAATTGTGACCTGTATACAAAATAAACGAGAAAATCGTGACCTGTACACAAAATAAACGAGAAAATCGTGACCTGTACACGAAATAAACGAGAAAATCGTGACCTGTACACGACATAAACGAGAAAATCGTGACCCGTATACGACATAAATGAGAAAATCGTGACCCGTATACAACATAAATGAGAAAATCGTGACCTGTACACGAAATAAATGAGAAAATCGTGACCTGTACACAAAATAAACGAGAAAATCGTGACCTGTATACAAAATAAACGAGAAAATCGTGATAAATGAGAAAATCGTGACCTGTACACGAAATAAACGAGAAAATCGTGACCTGTACACGAAATAAACGAGAAAATCGTGACCTGTACATGAAATAAACGAGAAAATCGTGACCTGTACACAAATCAATAAATCAAAATATGGTGACCATTTCACGAACTGGCGTGAGAGCGGGTTGCATAAGACCCTGCGTACATCCCATGTCCCTTATCTGATAGCTCCTCTACTCCCCGACTCCCCGACAGGAAGTTGTTCTGTTCCTCCTCGGTGAAGGCCGTCTCAAAGCTCTTAGTTCTGCCCCAAGGAGCGAGCATTGAGGAGGGATCATAGAGGATCACCACTACGCTGCTCTCTGCCCGGTGTCGCCAGTTTCATTGAATGAACGTCCGCTCCGCATACGTTACGCATGCAACATAGCCGCCCTGTTGGATATAAAACAGGATGTCAGCTCTACAGGATGATTCTTTTCTTCTGCAACAATCATCATAATAAGAGTAAGATCTGTTTTTTAGACATAAAAACATCCGCGAAATTGCGTTCGCTAAACCCACCAGACTCCATGTAAATAAACAGTAATTTTAGCATCGTAAAACACACTTAATTCAAAGTCGACAGAAACAAAATAAAACTTTGAAAAGCCGTTTTGGGTCGTCTTTCCACTTTTCCAACCATCACAACTCTAGTTTTGGTTGAAATAAACACATAGTTTACTGATCAACGTGGAAATATGTTGAATCTATACACGCTAAAAGTGTTGTATTTTTCAATGGAGTCTGGTGGGTTTAGCGCTAGCGACTTCAGAGCTGTTTCTGGTTAAACAAAAAACCCAAATGATTTAACGAGGTATTCATTTCACAAACAGGAGCCTCAGTAGCGTTGTTTGTTTGTTTACATTCAACATGACGGCTACCGAGCACATGCGTCACCCAGATCGTTGGTCTGATTGGTTGAAGGACTATCCAATGTGCCCAGAGGCATTTGAGCGGCGTCCGTTGGTGACGCCCCTTTGGAAATGAACTGTCAATGAACCTTCCCCAGACCCCCCTCAGTTACAACTGAGAGTAGGTCTGGTTTCAACCAGGCTAGAGTACGTGGGTTGTGCCCATGAAAAATTTGAAAAATGCCAAACAGCTTACTCTGCCATTGACTCGTTTGGTGTTTGGTGGATTGGATGACTGAAGTTTGAAGAAACAAGACATATTGGCAATTTAACGAGGTATTCATTTCACAAACAGGAGCCTCAGTAGCGTGTGGAAGAACCATACACAGCCACAACAGCCTGGCACCTCCTCCTCATGCTGGTCACCAGCCTGGTCACACACTGCTGTGGGATGGCGTCCCATTCTTCAACCAGCATTTGTCGCAAGTCAGCCAACGTGGTCGTGTTGGTCACCAACAGCACGCCCAAGCTGATCCCACAAGTGTTCAATGGGGTTGAGGTCAGGACTGCTGGTTGAAGAATGGGATGCCATCCCACAGCAGTGTGTGACTGTACGGTATAAGATTTATTGTCAAAAAGCATTGTTACTACAGCGAAATAGTCTACCAAACACAAATGTCCTTACTTTTTGTGCTAAGTTTATATACATACTGTATGTTATAAATGACTGATTGTTCCTTTGCAGGAGTTTGTCCGGCTGATCATTTCTGACACCATGACTACGTACATCACGCTGCTGATCGGAGACTTCTTGCGAGCCGTGCTCGTTCGTTTTCTCAACTACTGCTGGTGTTGGGACCTGGAGGCCGGGTTTGTGAGTCATCTGTTAAAACACCAGCTAACAGAGTTATATATAGAGCCTATCATTTGTTTGTTTTTTAAGTTAAATGTCTGCTCTGATACTCTGAGTCACAGCGGAGCTATTTTTTGTGTCTTTTTTGTGTCGTTTTGTGAAAGCCGTCGTACTCTGAGTTTGACGTCAGCGGGAATGTTTTGGGTCTGATCTTCAACCAAGGAATGATATGGTGAGAAGATGATGATGTAATTTCACTGAATTACTCTTAATACGTTCTTATTATCTCCACGTGAAAAACACGTGAAGAAAAGATTCCACCTTAAAAGTTCCCGGTAGCTGCTGCGGCAGCCTTTAAACAGCACAGTGGATGAAATTATTTTGATCTCAGTCTATAGCTAACTGTTAACTAGTAATGCATCCTCTCGTTGTATAGTTATAGTTGACTAATGCCACTGTTTACAGTGAGAAAAACAAATGGCTGGTTAAATGACTGAAAGTAGCAGCTTCCAAACAAGAACCGTCAAATTAATATCAAACATCTTAATTCAAATAAACGTCCAAAACATTATTTAAAGGTGCCCTGCCACACAAAACCGTATTTCCTTGTATTTTTTAAAATATGTGAGGTCCATATGTGTTTGTGTTATGTGGTGAATGTGAACATGAACTGCTGCCTCCTCTGTCAGCTCTAGTTACTGAACAGAAATAAGCGGAGAAATAAGCCAATTACAACAGCTGGTCAGTCTGACGTGGTGTTGCCTGAGCTCATTACTATTCATGAGCTCGCCCAGTTGTGCTGGATAAAGGACGCTGATAGCCAGGCTCTCATTGGCTAGCTGTTAGCCAATCAGAGTCAAGCAGCTTAGCTCGTTGAATATTAATGAGAACTGGCACTAATCGAGCTGAGTCTTCCTGCAGGCTTTCTGTACCACGCTAGAATGGCTTGAAACAAGGTAACCAAGACATTTTTTCCACAAAAATGTCCATGGTAGATCTTCCGACATTACCACAACGTAATGAAATACCCACATGTGCCCACATATACCACCTAATTGACAACAATGCCCCAACATAACAACACATTGCACACATATACCTCACATACTGACATCAAATGCACAGACATAAACATAAACAACACATATTGCACTTTTAAAGTGTGTAAACGGGTTGTGGACCAGTCCATAAAGTGCTTGGTGCAGGAGGCCATACATTACCAGTAATGCTCATTCAAGGTTCTGCACAGAAAAACAAAAAGTACTACGTTGTATGTTTTGGAGGATTAAGTGGTATTTGTCAGTATTTTTTTGGAGCAACAGCTGCTGGAATATTACCGTTACTTTATTTTACAGTTATAAAAGTCTGTAGAGATACAGGCTAATATACTGTGAAATATGGGCTAATATACTGTGAAATATGGGCTAATATACTGTGAAATATGGGCTAATATACTGTATACAACAAAGAAAACGTTGACCGTGGTTTCTGCTGTGCATGTAACCCCCCCCCCGTGTTTCCCTGATGTCTTCCTCCAGGATGGGAGCTTTCTACGCCCCGTGCCTGCCGGCGCTGAACGTCCTGCGGCTCCACGTGTCCATGTACCTGCAGTGCTGGGCCGTGATGTGCTGCAACGTGCCCCAGGAACGCGTCTTCAAGGCCTCCGGCTCCAACAACTTCTACATGGCCATGTTGCTGGTCATCCTCTTCCTCTCCACGCTGCCGGCCATCTACACCATTGTCACCATCCCGCCTTCCTTCGACTGCGGACCCTTCAGGTGAACGTGCTTGTTCAAGGGATCTTGCTTCTTCTTTTTATTTAACTGGCTTTTTTTATTGATTATTAACTAGGGATGCACCGAATCCAGATTTTTGGGGTTCTGCTGAATCCTGAATCCCCTGGTTGAGGTTCTGCTGAGTCCTCGTCCCGTCCTCAGTCCATGAACACAGTCAACACATTAATGAAGTAAACAGTGACTGTCCTTCCTTTGCCGTACCTGAAGTTGCTGCATTCTGGCTGCTGTCTGTAGATTCCTTCATGCTCAGCTCGTATTCTTCCAGATGTTTCATACCAGATGTTGTAACAGCGGTGATGTTGTGTATTGTTTAGGGTCCTCGCCACCACCAGACTAATCAGCATTGCAGATTGAACATGTAGCTGGACTTGAATGGCCTTCTTTTGACTGAAAGTACTGCCAAACAACACTTTTTCTGCTCACCAGTTCCATTTCCACTTCCTCTCAGCCTGCTGCATTGAACGCTCCACCTACGTAAACACCTTCAAGAGATCTGGGCCCCGTTTCAGGAAGGAGGTTTAACAAAGGAGGCTTTACTAAAATGCTCCGCATCCCCAATGTCCCCAAAAAAATGTAATGCGACACAAATAATCTGCTGGGATGTAGAGCATGCCCAAGATGGGTGACGTTAGTGATATATGACAGATAAGGTTATGGGCTGCATAACAGACTGGGAAGAAAAATGATACAGCCCGGGGCTTCAATATATCTCCCGACATATAACACCCTGCAAAAAAGTGTTGTTTGGCAGTACTTTCAGTCAAAAGAAGGCCATTCAAGTCCAGCTACATGTTCAATCTGCAATGCTGATTAGTCTGGTGGTGGCGAGGACCCTAAACAATACACAACATCAGCGCTGTTACAACATCTGGTATGAAACATCTGGAAGAATACGAGCTGAGCATGAAGGAATCTACAGACAGCAGCCAGAATGCAGCAACTTCAGGTACGGCAAAGGAAGGACAGTCACTGTTTACTTCATTAATGTGTTGACTGTGTTCATGGACTGAGGACGGGACGAGGACTCAGCAGAACCTCAACCAGGGGATTCAGGATTCAGCCGAACCCCAAAAATCTGGATTCGGTGCATCCCTAAAATAAATAAAGATTATCAGGCCTTTAAGCCCAGTCCAGAGCAAAGATTCACAACAAGACAAAACCATTTTAAAACGCTGCAGGAAAAGTTTCAGCGGTCTGAACTGGACTTTACACTTTACTTAACTTTCTGTCACAATCCTTCCTTCCTTAGTGGGAAGAAACGTATGTTTGATGTGATCCAGGAGACTCTTGAGTCGGACTTCCCTGCCTGGTTTAGTAAAGTGTTCAGCTATGCCTCTAACCCCGGACTGGTGCTACCCTTCATATTGCTCATGGTGTGAGTCGTCAGCAGACTACATGAATATATCTTCTTTTGCACATCTTAAAGGGTAACTTCGGTATTTTTTCACCCTGGACCCTATTTTTCAATGTAAGTGACTGATGGGACCAATATTTGTTGAGTTTGGTCCCATATTGGGCAAGAAAGGAGCTGCATTGTAACGTTAACCGTCAGTTAGCGTCCACTAAAAGTTCTGTTGCTGCCGCTGACAGACTCAGATTATTATTCTAAGTGTCTGACAACATTATGGGATGGATCCCTACAGAGATAGACCTTTTAGTTAAAGAGGAAGATCCTTTTAGTTTAACATGAAACAGCCCCGAAATCACCATCACCAAACTACACCAGACTCCATGTAAATAATCAATACTTTTAGCGTGTATAGAGCCAGCATATTTCCACCAGACTCCATGTAAATAATCAGGACTTTTAGCGTGTATAGAGCCAGCATATCTCCACCAGACTCCATGTAAATAATCAGGACTTTTAGCGTGTATAGAGCCAGCATATCTCCACCAGACTCCATGTAAATAATCAGGATTTTTAGTGTGTATAGAGCCAGCATATCTCCACCAGACTCCATGTAAATAATCAGGACTTTTAGTGTGTATAGAGCCAGCATATTTCCACCAGACTCCATGTAAATAATCAGGACTTTTAGCGTGTATATAGCCAGCATATTTCCACCAGACTCCATGTAAATAATCAGGACTTTTAGTGTGTATAGAGCCAGCATATCTCCACCAGACTCCATGTAAATAATCAGGACTTTTAGCGTGTATAGAGCCAGCATATTTCCACCAGACTCCATGTAGATAATCAGGACTTTTAGTGTGTATAGAGCCAGCATATTTCCACATGTAAAAGGGTGAATTAAGGGTTTATTTCAACCAAACCAGAGTGGTGATTGTTGGAACAGTGGAAAGATGAACCAAGACGGCTTGTCATAGTTTTATTTAGTTTCTGTCCACTTTGAATGAAGTGTGTTTTACGATGATAAAAGTCCTGATTATTTACATGGAGTCTGGTGGGTTTGGTGATGGTGATTTCGGGGCTGTTTCATGTTAAACTAAAAGGATCTTCCTCTTTAACTAAAAGGTCTATCTCTGTAGGGATCCTTTCATAATGTTGTCAGACACTTAGAATAATAATCTGAGTCTGTCAGCAGCAAAAACAGAACTTTTAGTGGACGCTGACTGACAGAATTGTTCATTAACGTATAATTACAGCTTGTTTTCTCACTTAATACTTGACCAATTTCAAATGGTTGTTCCCATCAGTCACCTAGACACAAAAACATATAAAGATAGGGTCTAGGTTGAAAAATACTGAAGTTATCCCTTAAAGATATATTGCATGAACGTGTTGTCTTCATATCCTTTTAGTGGTAAAGTTTAAGGTTCTTTGATGGTAATATTCTGTTATTTTATCTTTCAGACTGGCCATTTATTACTTGCAATCCACATCCAAAAGCTACAAAGAAGCTAACGTGGACCTGAAGAAAAAACTACAGACGGTACCTGAAACTAGACTTTCTCTCATCTAGCGCCTCTTCTCTTGCTTGCATGTGCTTTTGGATACACAGGAATAAATAAGGTTTTCCGTTTGATATTTCACACAGGAACATAGGTGTGAATGTCATCTAAAAGTTCAGGGGGGACAAGTCTCTATCCACGATGTTCCACTTCCGGGAATGCTCCGATTGCTGGACGTTTCTATCCCATCCAGGAATGCTGACCAGACCTTCCTCCGCAGCGCTGTGGAGGAAGGTCTGGCAATGTGGGACTAGCGTTGGAGTATAATGCAGCCACAATTGTTTTTGTATAGATGTGTAAGTAAGCAGTTGAGGCTGGGAAGGCTCGGATGAAGTGATTTTCTCTGATAGAGATGATGCTGAGTCATTAATAAGTTAGTCATGACAAAAAGAAATGATGTGAGTCGTCTAACTGTACGTACACACCGCCGCCGACTTGAGCTTCTAAAGATGGATACCGGGAATACCGGGAATGACTTCCCGGTATTCCCGGTATCCATTTTCAATGGAAGCTTCTTCTCTCAGCTGCAAGGAGCGGAAAATCTGTCGGCGTCGCGTTTCGGGCGTTTTGAGCGACCAGAGCGTCAATAGAGATTTGAAAATGGGTCAGATTTGACCCGAGGACAACAGGAGGGTTGAAAATACTACGCTCATGTTCATTGTAAACATGACTTATTGTGCGTAATGCAAAGTTTAACATTTAAGTTTACAACACATGACTCTTGCTCTTGTCTTTCACAAACCGAGGCTGTAGGCCGTATGATTTCTGCCTATGCACAGGTGTGTAGATGCAGAAACAGCAGTTGTGTCGTCCGCCCAGCAGAGAGCAGCAGAGTCACAGCTCACAGCAGAGAGCAGCAGAGTCACAGCTCACAGCAGAGAGCAGCAGCTGAATCAAACATTGAGCTTTGAATATGTTCTGCAGTCAGTCTTATAACACTAACATGTAGGCTGGCTGGGTTGGTCATTGTGTAATAAGTAGGTTATTGGGGTTATGCAATATGTTAGTGGTGCAATACATGGGCTGTTGGATTGTTCAATATGTCATTGTGTACTGCATAGGACAGGTTATGTGCAAATGTGTCATTTGTGCAATACGTAGGCTATTGGGGTTGGGCAATATGTCAGCGCATTGGGTTATTGTGTGAAATACGTACAGGGTTGTTCAATTAAAAACTGCCACTGAAAGGAGGATTTAGTGTGCTTACTATAGTTAGTGTGCTTACTATATAGGTGCCTGTCTAATGTATATGAAAGCATGTTTTGTGTTGCATGAGAGTGTGTGTTGCCTCAACATGCTTATTTTCTGTATTTTGTGTTGTCTTTGTAAAGCTGTGGAACTGACAGAGTCCAGAACAAATTTCCCTTCGGGGACAATAAAGTATATCTTATCTTATATCTTATTTTATAATAATTGTGTTTCTGTCATTTTCAAGCAAAATGAGGAGAACAAGAGGAAGAACAAACTGGCGGCGCTGAAGGCCCAGACGGACCTGGAGGAGGCCAGAGCTGCGACGCAGACGGCCGAGCAGAAGAACAACAACGTTTCACTTCAACGCCAACACGGTGAGACGTCATCATTCAGAATCAGAATCCAACACAGGACTTTCACCCAGGAGAGCGGGGTTCACGTCCCGCTTGTCACGCTGGCTATAGTCACTTTTTTCTTTCCGAACTGTTCTTCCCGTGTGTCACGGAACCGTACGCCCACCCACAACCTTTTCCTTAACATAACTGCATCAAAAGAGACGGCAATAGTCCCGACCAAGCACGTTTACTTATAGCGCCAAAGGGACGGCAATAGTCCCGACCAAGAACGTTTACTTATAGCGCTAAAGGGACGCAATAGTCCCGACCAAGCACGTTTACTTATAGCGCTAAAGGGACGCAATAGTCCCGACCAAGCACGTTTACTTATAGCGCTAAAGGGACGTCAATAGTCCCGACCAAGCACGTTTACTTATAGCGCTAAAGGGACGTCAATAGTCCCGACCAAGCACGTTTACTTATAGCTCTAAAGGGACAGCAATAGTCCCGACCAAGTGCGTTTACTTATAGCTCCAAAGGGACGCAATAGTCCCGACCAAGCACGTTTACTTATAGCTCTAAAGGGACGGCAATAGTCCCGACCAAGTGCGTTTACTTATAGCGCCAAAGGGACGTCAATAGTCCCGACCAAGCACGCTTTACTTATAGCGCTAAAGGGACGACAATAGTCCCGACCAAGCACGCTTTACTTATAGCGCTAAAGGGACGGCAATAGTCCCGACCAAGCACGCTTTACTTATAGCGCTAAAGGGACGGCAATAGTCCCGATCAAAGCACGCTTTACTTATAGCGCTAAAGGGACGGCAATAGTCCCGACTCAAGCACGTTTACTTATAGCGCTAAAGGGACGGCAATAGTCCCGACTCAAGCACGTTTACTTATAGCTCTAAAGGGACGGCAATAGTCCCGACCAAGCACGTTTACTTATAGCGCCAAAGGGACGACAATAGTCCCGACCAAGTGCGTTTACTTATAGCGCTAAAGTGACGTCAATAGTCCTGACCAAGCGCGTTTACTTATAGTGCTAAAGGGACGCAATAGTCCCGACCAAGCTCGTTTGTATCAGTATAGCTAACTTTGAGGGCGTTAGCTTGTCTGTTACACGAGTTAGTACAGAGATGCTACGGTTTGCAGTTCAGTTTGTGGTTAATCGACAATACTCTCCAACTTTTCCTTCAGCAGAGGAGGAAGAAGACCTCGGCAGTAGTCAGAGGAAGAACGGACGCCCTCCTCCTTCAGTTAGACACCAAGATGGCCGCCTTCCGGCCACCAGAGCCCCCGCCCCCAGGACCCTTCACCCTGACACCCACAGGTCTCTGGGGTACCTGCCTGGGGGCGGGTTCCCTCAGCAACGGGAACCCAGAATGCACCGGGTGCCGAGCCTGCAGAGACACTGAGGGACGGAAAAACAGGACGTTAGCAGATGTCAATAAAACAAGCACTTTAACGAGAATTTCCATGGTTAGTCAGTTATTTTCCTTTTAAACTGTGTATTCTGTTGGTATTTTGAAATAGTAGCCTGGTTGTTTCTTTGTTTACTAAATAAATGTTAACAAGGGCAGAGTCTCATTTAGTTTAAAAGTTCCCTCCCCTTCTGGTGGACAAACATGGGACATTGCAGAACTACAACTAGATTCATTTTGAAAAATGTAACCAAGCTAGTTAGCTACCGCTAGCGTTAGCTGGTAGCTGGTAGGGGTACACGATTCAGAAAATGTCACGATTCTATTAAAAAACGATTCTCAGTATGTAAAAGGAGTTACTTTCCCCATGTGATTGCATTAGATGTACAATAAAAAATAAATAAATAAATAAAAAAACGATTTTTGGCATTCTATGAATCATTTTGAACGGTAGAGCTTGAATCGTGATACGAATGTGAATCAATGTTTTTGCACACCCCTATTAGCTGGTAACTTCAAGGAGAATTCCGGTAAATGTTTACGTTAATCCTGATCGCTATAAATTTGCGTGTACTTTCGTTTGAAAAAACCCCGACCTGAATCAGAGTAGCTGCAGCTACATGTACAAGCTTCCACTGAGCTAAAACGGCAGTTGTCGCAGCAAGTTTAAAAGTGCCTTTGTGCCTCTTAACAGACACAAAATGCAATTAAAATGTCTGTGCAACATGAACAGGGCCCTTACGTGACAACAACATGCGTTTTCAACTCAGACATTGTTTTAATTCACCTACCCTGTCTCGATCCTGCTGGTAGCTAGCTCGCCCTGTTAGCTGCTAGCTGCTAGCTGTCGCTGACCCACTGCTGCTGGGTCTAACGTTAGCGGTCCGATTACCCACTGCTGCTGGGTCTAACGTTAGCGGTCCGATTACCCACTGCAGCTGGGTCTAACGTTAGTGGTCTGCTGACCCACTGCTGCTGGGTCTAACGTTAGCGATCACTGACCCACTGCCGCTGGGTCTAACGTTAGCGGTCCGCTGACCCACTGCTGCTGGGTCTAACGTTAGCGGTCACTGACCCACTGCTGCTGGGTCTAATGTTAGCGGTCCGATTACCCACTGCTGCTGGGTCTAACGTTAGCGGTCTGCTGACTCACTGCTGCTGGGTCTCACGTTAGCGGTCCGATTACCCACTGCTGCTGGGTCTAACGTTGGCGGTCCACTGACCCACTGCCACTGGGTCTAACGTTAGCGGTCCGCTGACCCACTGCTGCTGGGTCTAACGTTAGCGGTCCGCTGACCCACTGCTGCTGGGTCTAACGTTAGCGGTCCGCTGACCCACTGCTGCTGGGTCTAACGTTAGCGGTCCGATTACCCACTGCAGCTGGGTCTAACGTTAGCGGTCTGCTGACCCACTGCTGCTGGGTCTAACGTTAGCGGTCCGCTGACCCACTGCTGCTGGATCTAACGTTAGCGGTCACTGACCCACTGCTGCTGGGTCTAATGTTAGCGGTCACTGACCCACTGCTGTTGGGTCTAACGTTAGCGGTCCGCTGACCCACTGTTGCTGGGTCTAACGTTAGCGGTCACTGACCCACTGCTGCTGGGTCTAACGTTAGCGGTCCGATTATCCACTGCTGCTGGGTCTAACGTTAGCGGTCTACTGACCCACTGCTGCTGGGTCTCACGTTAGCGGTCCGATTACCCACTGCTGCTGGATCTAACGTTAGCGGTCCGCTGACCCACTGCTGCTGGGTCTAACGTTAGCGGTCCGCTGACCCACTGCTGCTGGGTCTAACGTTAGCGATCGCTGACCCACTGCTGCTGGGTCTAACGTTAGCGGTCACTGACCCACTGCCGTTGGGTCTAACGTTAGCGATTCGATTACCCACTGCTGCTGGGTCTAACGTTAGCGGTCACTGACCCACTGTTGCTGGGTCTAACGTTAGCGATCACTGACCCACTGCTGTTGGGTCTAACGTTAGCGGTCCGATTATCCACTGCTGCTGGATCTAACGTTAGCGGTCCGCTGACCCACTGTTGTTGGGTCTAACGTTAGCGGTCCACTGACCCACTGTTGCTGGGTCTAACGTTAGCGATCACTGACCCACTGTTGCTGGGTCTAACGTTAGCGGTCCGCTGACCCACTGCTGCTGGGTCTAACGTTAGCGATCGCTGACCCACTGCCACTGGGTCTAACGTTAGCGGTCACTGACCCACTGCTGCTGGGTCTAACGTTAGCGGTCCGCATGATCCCACTGCTGCTGGGTCTAACGTTAGCGGTCCGCTGACCCACTGCCACTGGGTCTAACGTTAGCGGTCACTGACCCACTGCCGTTGGGTCTAACGTTAGCGATTCGATTATCCACTGCTGCTGGGTCTAACGTTAGCGGTCACTGACCCACTGTTGCTGGGTCTAACGTCACTGTGACAACTAACAACTAACACCATTTTGTTGTGTACCAATCAAATGACCACGGGAAACAGTTCAATGGCCATTCTATCCATTTTATTTCCATGGCCCCGACTCTAGCAAGACTTTCAGGGTTTCATTACAATATTGGAAATTAGTCTGTAACAGTGGAATCGCTGGAAAAGTCGTTAGGTCGTAAAGGTCGGCATTTGATGTGAGATTGTGTCAGACAGTGACGGACTGGCCATCTGGAATTTGGGCAAATGCCAGAAGGGCCGCCTCCCTATGGGCCACTACTATATATTCACGATTGTACAGCGGCGAGGTGCGTGGAAAGATTCACTTGGAAGGCAGAATTACTAATTTCCAAGCTAGGTTATTGACAGGCCGGTGTGTTGCAAATGCCAGGGCCACGTTTTGATCACAGTCTGTCACTGGTGTCAGACTTTAGTCTTTTCAAAGTCTGTTCACAGTCTTCTGATATGCTGAGCGAGCTGTCCCTGGACCTGACCGGGCCAAAACGTTAAACAATTCATTAGACATGGACGACATTTAACCTAGCTAGCTCGGCTTAACTAGATATCTTACTCATTTCTGGCTGGACACTCAAGTTAATTCTATCTTCCAGCTGAATAATATTAAAGATATGATACACTGAGGGAACTCTGAACTTGGAAAACACACGTAAAGAGCGTCAGAATATTCCCTTTTTCAGACAGCAATGGAAAAAATGTAATCGGTGCCAAACATTCAGATCTGAGCTGTTGGTGTAAAACCATTCATTGTGTCTGCGGAGCGTGGATGACTCGTATCATCTGATAACTGCATGGCCGCCGTATCCGGTGTCTCAACAGCTAATTCTGCTCTCGCCGAACACTGAGCGCTCCTGTCAATCAACCCGACAGTGAACTGTAAAAGTAACAGTGTTGTCTCATTCGTTAAACGTTTATTAACTGGAAATTCTAGCCGCTCAAAGTCTCGTTCAGTTGAAAGTTAAGATCTGAGAAGTGTAAGGCTCGTCGTTGGGGAATTAAGTGCTCAAAATGCCACTGACGTTGGATTACAGTGCCAATCAAATCCACTTCCATCGACGCTCATGATGAATTCATGGCAGGTAAGCATTAAGTATTAATTCTGCAGTTATTCGAGAACTAGAGGATGAAGTAAGCCCCTAGGCTTTATTCTTTCACCGTGGGCCAAGAATTGTCAATCACATTCTTTAATGAAGAAGAAGGAAGACTGTAAAGCGTCTCTGTGTACTCGAGACTGTCAAAGGTCACACAGATCTCACAAAATGCTTGTTGGGGCAATGTTCACACTAAGGCCTCCTGCACACGGCCTGCGTGGCGTGAGTGTTACAGCTGCGTGGCGTGTCCATTTTTATTTGGGCTCCCATGGTAACAGGTTAGAGCGTGCACACTGCCTGCGTGACACGCACGTCTCTGCGCCGAAAACGTGTGCATGCTAGAAATAGGACCGACGCCTATTTTTCATGCGACACGCCAGCACGTTGGAAGCGTTTCCAGACAACATAGAATAGGAAAAGATGTTATGTCATTTAGACACGAATACATATTAATAAATGACATGTTGGTGTTTGAAAGTCTCGAGGTTTTGATATAAAAGCAGATATAAATAATTAAAAATAATAATAAAAAATGATCTATTTTCTTATATTGCACCTGTCAATACAGAAGGAAATATTCTGGAGCCTATTTTGACAAGGTTAGCAGCAGCAGCGTCGCGTCAGACACCTTTCTGGTGTGTAAAGACACAGAAATGGCACGCAGCCGCCACGCTCACGCCACGCAAGCAGTGTGCAGGCGGCCTTAGTGTCTATTTTGCATTATCATGTTGAGTAAACCGTGTTTTCAAAAAAAGCCCTGAGCCGACCACCGCCGACCCTTTATTCTTTTGCAGCTCAGAGCTTCTTTTTGAAGTTAAAGAAAGTTCAACTTTTTGGAAAAAAACTGCTATACGTCAAGCGCTTTTTTGACAGCTGACCAATGACAAGCTCATGATGAATTCATGGCAGGTAAGCATTACGTTATTCTGCCGTTATTCGAGAACTAGAAGATGAAGTAAGCCCCTATGCTTTATTCTTTCAACGTGGGCCAAGAATCCCATTCTGTAATGAAGACGGAGGAAGACTGTTAAGCCTCTCGGTGTCCTGGAGACTCTGTCATAATCTGCCTCTGCCTTATTCGGGTAACACCGGCCACCCGGGGTTGTGTTCTGGCTCTGTTCCAGTCTCCCTCCATGCTGGCACAGTGTAGCAGAAAACTGAGCCTTGACAGGCTACACATTACCGGATATCTCGATGTCTGCTGGACCACAATGAGCATCTCTTATCTTCACTAATAGTGAAGGGAGAGGGGAGACGCTACGGTGCTACGAGCACTGATTTGACCGCTGGGACGTTGTCCAGTTTAGCTTTGGAGAGCTAAGGTTGTCACTGTGTCACTGGTTTTGCTGGGAGGCTACGTAGTCTGTCAGTGCGTGAGTACGGTGCCATGTCATTTCAACCCGTTCTCACTCCGAACTCGTAAAATAAGGATGTTTGGACAGTGGCTGTCAGCGTCTGATGCGACGAAAAAGGTGTCTTTCAGCGTGTTTGTGTAACGCACCGGGGAGAGCAGCAGTTAGAGAGGATTTAGAGAGGAGCATGTCAGGAGGTTGGTTGGGGGGGTGGATGGGTCAAACACAGGACTTTCACCCAGGAGAGCGGGGTTCATGTCCTGCTTGTCATGCTTGCTATAGTTGTTTTTTTCTTTCCCCCTCGTGTAACGGAACCGTACACCCTCACACGACCTTTTCCTTAACATAACTGCGTCAAAAGGGACGACAATAGTCCCGACCAAGCACGTTTACTTATAGCGCTAAAGGGACGGCAATAGTCCCGACCAAGCACGTTTACTTATAGCGCTAAAGGGACGTCAATAGTCCCGACCAAGCACGTTTACTTATAGCGCTAAAGGGACGGCAATAGTCCCGACCAAGCACGTTTACTTATAGCGCTAAAGGGACGGCAATAGTCCCGACCAAGCACGTTTACTTATAGCGCTAAAGGGACGGCAATAGTCCCGACCAAGCACGTTTACTTATAGCGCTAAAGGGACGGCAATGGTCCCGACCAAGCACGTTTACTTATAGCGCTAAAGGAGACTTTTAGCATCAATAACAACGACAAAGGCACCTGACCAAGCGTCCATTGTTCTCACCTCTCATTTCACTAATGCTCTGTTAAAATAACAATGAAATGCTGCGTTATTGACTTTAGACCAGGTTTTTGTTGGTCAATGGTGCCATCACTTCCCACTGCCTCAAGATTGCAATACTGCCAGAATGCACCTGAACACACCTCCCTGTAAGACCAGCACGCCCAGAATGCACCTGAACACACCTCCCTGTAAGACCAGCACGCCCAGAATGCACCTGAACACACCTCCCTGTAAGACCAGCACGCCCAGAATGCACCTGAACACACCTCCCTGTAAGACCAGCACGCCCAGAATGCACCTGAACACACCTTCCTGTAAGACCAGCACGCCCAGAATGCACCTGAACACACCTCCCTGTAAGACCAGCACGCCCAGAATGCACCTGAACACACCTCCCTGTAAGACCAGCACGCCCAGAATGCACCTGAACACACCTCCCTGTAAGACCAGCACGCCCAGAATGCACCTGAACACACCTCCCTGTAAGACCAGCACGCCCAGAATGCACCTGAACACACCTCCCTGTAAGACCAGCACGCCCATGGCCCACAGATGGGAGCAGGTGCGTTTGCTATTTAAATGACATGGGCAGGACGGGAAAACTGACAACTGCATCGGTCTTAAACTAGCAAAGACACTTGCGCACAGACCCATTTTTCCGCCGCCAAACTAGCAAAAGTGGATTTGGACACGCCCTAAACTAAAAGATCTTCCGTGAGCCTAAGTACAATATAGTGAGAAGGAAAGATGGAGATGCATATTGAATGGAAACCCCTGGAAGCGTGTTGCTCCGTGTTTGCAGCATAGCAGCTGGCAGCTCCTGTTTCCTCCTGTATTATTCAAAAGGTCAGATCTGACGTTTGACAATAACTACACAGGAAGTATAGCTACACATATTAGTGGTTGAACTATGAGCTGCTTGCACAATCAACCTATACGAGCGTTTTCTGGGTGAGGACAGTCTGTAAAACACCCACTTACTCAGCCTGCTGAAACCTCGTATTACCTGCAGCTGAACAATTTCAGCGTACATGTGGGCTTGTGCGTATTATTTTAAGATAGACTTCAAAAAATGTGAACCTAGGCTTCAATGAAGGGCTTGTAATTTGTCCCTATGAATAAAACACTGTTACAGATTCACTGGAGTCTTAAATACACTGACTCAGGAGGGGACCTGACTTCTGCCGAGACGTTGCCTTCTATTTTATAATCACACACATCACATGATGCTCCAAGCCGTTAGCTGTTTAATCTGAATACATGTAGGGGATTAAAGCAGGGCGACTGTATCAGTTTCTCCCGGGCTCCTGATTAATGGACTGTGTTGTCTTCGGCAGTCGTCAAGGAGCCGGTCTTTGAATAGGTTAAACAGAGGAGCACCTGTTCCTGTGTGTGTGTGTGTGTGTGTGTGTGTGTGTGTGTGTTACTGTGTGCAGGTGTGTGTGTGTGTGTGTGTGTGTGTGTGTGTGTGTGTGTGTGGGTGTGTGTGTGTGTGTGTGTGTGTTACTGTGTGCAGGTGTGTGTGTGTGTGTGTGTGTGTGTGTGTGTTACTGTGTGCAGGTGTGTGTGTGTGTGTGTGTGTGTGTGTGTGTAGTGTGTGTAGTGTGTGTGTGTGTGTGTGTGTGTGTGTGTGTACTGTGTGCAGTGTGTGTGTGTGTGTGTGTGTGTGTGTGTTACTGTGTGTGTGTTAGGGTGTGTGTGTTTGTGTTACTGTGTGCAGGTGTGTGTGTGTGTGTGTGTGTGTGTGTGTGTGTGTTACTGTGTGCAGGTGTGTGTGTTACTGTGTGTGTGTGTGTGTGTTACCTGGCTGTTTGACACGGTGCCTTCACTGAGTGACTCGTGGATGGAGAGAAGGCTGAAGGGAGCAGACGAGGACTAACTAGAGGAAATAACTAAAGGAGACGCAGCAAAATGCCTCCAAAGAGGAAAAACAATATTTCAATTAACATTGAAGATGGTAAGACGATTTTTTAAACTGCTATTATGCTAAAAAAAAAAAACTTTTAATTGTTTCAAACCATTTTTTTAGCCTGAAATGTTCCCCCTTTCTGATTCTATTGATAACAGAGAGTACAAGTCATTGTTATGTGGTATTAATATCTGTTTGTGTAGCGATGGATCCCCTAATTACTGTGTTTTTATGTCCACAGTTGGGATGGATGTTGATGCGTCAGACAGCGGAAGTGAAGGTGAGTTTGTTTGCTTTTATATTAAGCCGGGTAAGATGTGATGGTCCAACTAATCTTGCATTGCCAGAGCTTTCTCCACGAGTTATTCCAAGATATAGGAGATACAAAAAAACACTCTGGGTTGTTTGCATTTTTTTAAAGCACTGGTTCTCAAGCTTTTTTCAATAGTGTTCCCCCTTTGCACAGTGTTTGTAAGCCATGAACCCCCTAATCAGCACGAATAAGTCTCTATAAAGAGGAAGAATACAGCGATGTCAGCGATAGATTTACTAAACTACAGCCTTGGACCTGGAGAACATTTAGATGATGATGGAAAAAGGAGACAAAAACTTGGAAAAAGACGGTAGAAAGAAGGAAGGAAGGCAACAATAGGTCGGAAATAGTAACGGTAGAAAGAAGGAAGGAAGGAAACAATAGGTCGGAAATAGTAACGGTAGAAAGAAGGAAGGAAGACAAGAATAGGTCGGAAATAGTAACAGTAGAAAGAAGGAAGGAAGGCAAGAATAGGTCGGAAATAGTAACAGTAGAAAGAAGGAAGGAAGGCAAGAATAGGTCGGAAATAGTAACAGTAGAAAGAAGGAAGGAAGGCAACAATAGGTCGGAAATAGTAACGGTAGAAAGAAGGAAGGAAGGAAACAATAGGTCGGAAATAGTAACGGTAGAAAGAAGGAAGGAAGGAAACAATAGGTCGGAAATAGTAACGGTAGAAAGAAGGAAGGAAGGCAAGCAATAGGTCGGAAATAGTAACGGTAGAAAGAAGGAAGGAAGGAAACAATAGGTCGGAAATAGTAACGGTAGAAAGAAGGAAGGAAGGAAACAATAGGTCGGAAATAGTAACGGTAGAAAGAAGGAAGGAAGGAAACAATAGGGCGACAAAAGGGACAAAAAATTAAAATAAGAGACAAACTTCGAAAAAAGTGACAAAAACATTGAAAAAAGCAGAAAAAATACTACTACCTAGTAAGGAAGAAAGGCAACAACAGGTCAAAACAAACGACAAAACCTTCAAAAAAAGCGACAAACTTGGCGAAAATGAAGACGGAAGTAACTACAGCCTTGGAACTGAAAAACATTTAGCAAAAAATGTCCTCCAAAGTACCCCTAGGGGGACACGTACCCCCTGCAGTCCTCCAAAGTACCCCTAGGGGGACACGTACCCCCTGCAGTCCTCCAAAGTACCCCTAGGGGGACACGTACCCCCTGCAGTCCTCCAGAGTACCCCTAGGGGGACACGTACCCCCTGCAGTCCTCCAAAGTACCCCTAGGGGGACACGTACCCCCTGCAGTCCTCCAGAGTAACCCTAGGGGGACACGTACCCCCTGCAGTCCTCCAAAGTACCCCTAGGGGGACACGTACCCCCTGCAGTCCTCCAAAGTACCCTTAGGGGGACACGTACCCCCTGCAGTCCTCCAGAGTACCCCTAGAGGGACACGTACCCCCTGCAGTCCTCCAGAGTAACCCTAGGGGGACACGTACCCCCTGCAGTCCTCCAGAGTACCCCTAGAGGGACACGTACCCCCTGCAGTCCACCAGAGTAACACTAAGGGGACACGTACCCCCTGCAGTCCTCCAGAGTACCCCTAGTACGCTAAAGGGACGGCAATAGTCCCGACTAGTAGCTTTAAGTAAACACACTTGGTCGGGACTATTGGCGTCCCTTTTGACGCAGTTATGTTAAGGAAAAGGTCGTGGGTTGGCGTACGGTTCCGTGACACGCGGGAAGAACGTGGGAATAACGGGACGGTTAAAGAAGAAAGCGACTTTAGGAAACGTGACACGCGGGACACGATCCCCGGTCTCCTGGGTGAAAGTCCTGTATTGAAGGGCCCTTTTTTCGTTGCTTCAGACGCTGACAGCGCCTGTCCAAATGTCCGTGTTTTGTGTGTGTGAGTGAGAACGGGTTGAAAATGAATACATTACTTCTAAAATGTACATTTGTTTGTCTCAGTGGAGGCCCGGAGGAGAGCCAAAAACAGACGAGCCAAACCCCAACGTAAAGCCCAACGGGTCAGCGACGAGGATGACGAGGATGAGGACGAGTCACCGAGGAAGAGAGGGCGAAAGAAGAAAGCAAAGCCTCGCGACAGCGACGACGAGGACGAAGACAACCGAAATGTGAAAAGAAAAAGTTCCAAAGCCTCCCGGAAGAAAGCGAAGGATGAGAGCGACGAGGAGAGCGAAGACGAAGGAGAGAAAAAGAAAAAGGGCGCCTCCAAAAAGGAGAACGAGGAGAATAAGGAGAAGGGGAAAGGTAAAGGGAAACAAGGGAAGGATGTAGGAGCTGAGAAGGACAAGAAGAAGAAGAATAGGAAGTTGAGCAGGTGCAGTATTCTCTGACTTACCTGCACGCTCCACACACCTGCACGAAGACGTACTCAGATCCTTTAATACTGCAGTAAAAGTACTAATACCACACTCTTATAATACTCTGTTACAAGTTATAGTCCTGCAGTGAAAATGTTACTTAAAACATGAAACAAAGATGAATATTGGGTCATTTATGTAGTAGAAATGTGATTTCTTTTAGAAGTTGGTGCCTTCTAGACTGAGAAAAGCCAGAAAGTTTATTTTTTGGCTGATGTGGATGAAAGACAACAACTCCCAGAATGCACTTGCTTCGCATCCCTACGAGGCCCTACAGACTCAACTCAAGTGGGTTTTATTTTTGTCGTTTCACCGTAGCTCAAGTGGTGTTACACATATAAAAACGACATATGGAGCACACACATTATAGGCTCCGTAAAGTGTTGTGTTACACACAGGAAACAATAGACAAGAAGCAGACAAACAAAACATACAGTATTAGGAGGGGGGGGGAGGGGAGACATCACAAAAAACAAACGAAATAAGAAACCAAAAGGCTGTAAAAACTCTCCATTTTATCAATAAATAATCACCTTGTTCCACAAAAGCTGCTTGACCTGCGTTTTAAAACCCCCTCGTGATGATAGGAGTTTTATAGCAGTGGGCAAACCATGATACCAGTGTAAAAGAAATAACTTTTAATTGCATTATTAGCTCTAGGAACTATGCAGGAGCGGCTGCTGGTCGTAGTATTATGACTATGCTGCGTATGGACAGTGTTGGGGAGTAACGGAGTACATGTAGCCTACTGGCGTTACTTATTCAGAGTACAAACTATGAGTACCTGTACTCTGTTACAGTTACTATTTACATAGTTGGTATTTACAATACAGTTACGTTGTTGAAATCAGTGGATTACATGACGATACTTCTCTGGTTCACGGGTTTATTCACTCTCGCAACTCCGCGTTTCCCAGAAGCCCCGATATGAAAACGAAATAATGAGCTAGTGCGTGATCACTGATAGAGGTCGAGATGGAGCAACAGAGCCAGGGCAGGAATGGTTTCTATCTGGGGAATACAAACAGCATTTCACATTAAAGAAAGAACAGGGAGAAGGAAATATAACTCGCCAGCAACCAGCCTCCTTTCAGCGTCCAGATTCCTCCACCTCCAACCTGAAGAAGCATCTTAAAGGACGTTATTTTAGCCCAGCGTAGTCGTCTGCTGTAGTGTTACTGCTCACCTTGCTGTTTTATAGCTGACGTGTGACTTTACATTCTCCTACGTGCTGATTTACTAGCCCCAGAGCCGTTGAAAGACTCGCCCCGTTTGACGTGTTAGCTAACGTTAGCTAAGATTAGCTCGTGGTAGCTTGGACTGCGGTTAGATTTTTGTAGTTTGCAGTTCAGGACTACAAATACAAACATCTATCTGCTTGTTGAGGTCCACATTCAGCCAGTTGGACCAGAAGAACACACCAGAACAGGCCTGTTCAGTAAGCTGCATGTGATGGCTGCATTCCTACTTTTAACATGCAGTTCAATGTGGAAGTACTCCAAGTATTCCAAGTAAGAATAAGTTACAAATGACATTTTTGGGCATGTATTCTGTACTCTGTAACGGAATACGTTTTGAAAGTATCCTTCCCAACACTGCGTATGGACCAGGGCTGTGTCTCATTCGGCATACTTCCCGTCAGTACACCGCTAACGTGCACTGACCACTTCCTGCCGTAGTGCCACTGAATGTAGCGGAGTAACTAAAGTAACTAGTAACTAAAGTAACTAGTAACTAAAGCTGGAACAGATGAATGTAGCGGAGTAACTAAAGTAACTAGTAACTAAAGTAACTAGTAACTAAAGCTGTAACAGATGAATGTAGCGGAGTAACTAAAGTAACTAGTAACTAAAGTAACTAGTAACTAAAGTAACTAAAGCTGGAACAGATGAATGTAGTGGAGTAACTAAAGTAACTAGTAACTAAAGCTGGAACAGATGAATGTAGCGGAGTAACTAAAGTAACTAGTAACTAAAGCTGGAACAGATGAATGTAGAGGAGTAACTAAAGTAACTAGTAACTAAAGCTGGAACAGATGAATGTAGCGGAGTAACTAAAGTAACTAGTAACTAAAGTAACTAGTAACTAAAGCTGGAACAGATGAATGTAGTGGAGTAACTAAAGTAACTAGTAACTAAAGCTGGAACAGATGAATGTAGCAGAGTAACTAAAGTAACTAGTAACTAAAGCTGGAACAGATGAATGTAGTGGAGTAACTAAAGTAACTAGTAACTAGTAACTAAAGCTGTAACAGATGAATGTAGCGGGGTAACTAAAGTAACTAGTAACTAAAGCTGGAACAGATGAATGTAGAGGAGTAACTAAAGTAACTAGTAACTAAAGCTGGAACAGATGAATGTAGCGGAGTAACTAAAGTAACTAGTAACTAAAGCTGGAACAGATGAATGTAGTGGAGTAACTAAAGTAACTAGTAACTAAAGTAACTAGTAACTAAAGCTGTAACAGATGAATGTAGCGGAGTAACTAAAGTAACTAGTAACTAAAGCTGTAACAGATGAATGTAGCGGAGTAACTAAAGTAACTAGTAACTAAAGCTGTAACAGATGAATGTAGCGAAGTAACTAAAGTAACTAGTAACTAAAGTAACTAGTAACTAAAGCTGTAACAGATGAATGTAGTGGAGTAACTAAAGTATCTAGTAACTAAAGTAACTAAAGCTGGAACAGATGAATGTAGTGGAGTAACTAAAGTAACTAGTAACTAAAGCTGGAACAGATGAATGTAGCGGAGTAACTAAAGTAACTAGTAACTAAAGCTGGAACAGATGAATGTAGCGGAGTAACTAAAGTAACTAGTAACTAAAGTAACTAGTAACTAAAGCTGTAACAGATGAATGTAGCGGAGTAACTAAAGTAACTAGTAACTAAAGCTGGAACAGATGAATGTAGCGGAGTAGAAGTAGAAAGTAGCATGAAAAGAAAAGACTCAAGTAAAGTACAAGTACCTCAACATTTGGACTGAAGTACAGTACTGGAGTAAATGTACTTAGTTACATTCCACTTCCTGTCTCCGTCGGCCTCGTGATATCTGCGTGGCGTTTGTTGGGGGAGATGAAACCGTCGGTTTTCCTGAACATTTGGTCATGAACCAAAGTATTGGACACATTAAAACAACAACTATACAAACAAATCATAAATAACTTGCAAGTGTCTTTGCTAGTTTCAGACCGACCCAGTTGTCAGTTTCCCGTCCAGCGCCCACGTCGTTAATAACAAATGCACCTGCACCCATCTGTGGCCCATGCTGGTCTTACAGGGAGGTGTGTTCAGGTGCATTCTGGGCGTGCTGGTCTTACAGTGAGGTGTGTTCAGGTGCATCCTGGGCGTGCTGGTCTTACAGGGAGGTGTGTTCAGGTGCATTCTGGGCGTGCTGGTCTTACAGGGAGGTGTGTTCAGGTGCATCCTGGGCGTGCTGGTCTTACAGTGAGGTGTGTTCAGGTGCATTCTGGGCGTGCTGGTCTTACAGGGAGGTGTGTTCAGGTGCATTCTGGGCGTGCTGGTCTTACAGGAAGGTGTGTTCAGGTGCATTCTGGGAGTATTGCTATCTTGAGGCAGTGGGAAGTGATGGCACCATTGACCAACAAAAACCTGGTGTAAAGTCAATAACGCAGCATTTCATTGTTATTTTAACAGAGCATTAGTAAAATGCTCCTAGGCTCGTGCACAGCACGTGCACACTATGCTTGTTACACACACAGGGACGCACAGCAGCACACACACACACACACACACACACACACACACACACACACACACACATGCAGAAGATTACTAATACAAATATTACGGTGCAAATCCTCCATCATAACAGCAATGCTCCAAGGTCCAAACGCGCCTGGCTTTTAAAGGGAATGGGAGATGATCTCTGATTGGTTGATTGCATGTTACGCCCAAAACACACCTCTGATTAATGAAGACACTAAGAACAACCCTTTTGAACCATGCGCCCGGCACACGGACCCTTTTTATCAGCCGTCAAACTAGCAACAGTGGATTTGGACACGCCCTAAACACACCTGCAGCAGGCGCTTCACGCCGTGACCTCAGATCGTTAAAATAGGGCCCTTAGTTTATGAAAGCTGTAGCACGTGACAGCTCTTTCCCTTCATCAGTTCCATCGAGGAGGAAGAGGAGGAGGAGAAATCTGAGGAAGAATCGCTGTCGGAGGGAGAGGTGGCCGCCCTCAAGGAAGAGGTAGAGGAGAAGAAGAAACTGATCGCTACGTTAAGGAACAAACCGTGGCGCATGAAGAGGAGACTCACGCTTCTCAAGTAAAACACAGAAACTGCTGCTGCCTTCTCTTCTAGTTCCTGTATTATTTTTGCTTGCTGTTCATTTACTTTTTCTTGAGACCGCTTTCCTAAATGCCTATATATATATATATATATATATATATATATACTGTATACATAATGACTATAATACTATGTTTTTCATGCCACCCTTGTGACGTGTAATGAACCCTGCATGCAGCTAAACTTTACCAGTCGCTCGTATGTATTCTGCCATGTTGCACCTCCATCTTTAAAATAAATCAGCCAAAGAGGGACATACCTCCACCTTTCGCCCTCTTAAGGCGTTTTTCCATTACATGGTACCTGCTCGCCTCGCCTCGCCTCGCCACACTGTGCGTCTGTTTTCCATTGCTGATGTTAGTTCCGCCTCAGCGTGGCTGGTCGTTATATGCCGGCTATAAACATCAGGCCACTTGAGCTTGTTTTCCAGTTCTACGGAGGCTCCACGCAGAGCTTTCTCCGTAGCCTATGTAAGTGGCCTGATGTTTATACTTGTGTGCTGGTGCGTGCGTCGAGCCGGCCACGTGTGTGTGTACGTGGCTACGGAGAAAGCTCTGCGTGGAGCCTCCGCAGAACTGTCAAACAAGCGACGCTGCAGGAAACTGCCGTGACCTAACGCGACACACACACAGAACGTGGAAGGTGTGTTGTTGTCAGAAGACACATTTAGGTTCAAATGAAGCTGGAGGCAGCAGAAATAAACACAGCTGGCTGAACTGTTTAAAAATGGCGGGTTTGTTCAGGACACCCCCGTCTGTCGCTTTCACGTCACCTTTTGGTATCTGCTCAGCTCGCTGGGAACCTCGGCTGAGGCGGTACTAAATAAAGTACCTGTTAGCAGGTACCAGGGACTTTTTTTCGTAATGGAAAACCAAAAAAGGCGAGTAGAGTCGAGGCGAGTCGAGCAGGTACCACGTGATGGAAAAGCGCCATTACACTGCACCGTGATGAATGCCAGGGAGAGATTTCACACGACTGCCGGCAGATTTGATGTTAGCAATGAAACGGTACCAAAATAACGAAAACCTAAAACTATTATTACACTGGAAGGAACACTCACGGATGAAGTCTAGGGGCCAGAAAGTCATATTCAGCTGGTTGTCATATACAGTTTCACCACTAGATGGGAGACATTCTTACACAATGTAGTGTATGGTACAATGAGTACCTTTTTTTGTTAACCCTTGTGTTGATGAACACTTTTTTTGACATCGTTGACGTTTTTGTCACTTATTTTGCTGATTTATTTTTTTTTACGTTTTTTTTTTCAACGTTGTTTTCAATATTTTTGTAGCATTGTTTGACGTTTTCGGCGCTCCCCTCCCCTCCCACTACCACCAGTGTACACTAACAACAACTTATTACCACTATTTTTGGAATTTCTGGTCACTAAACCAGAAAGAAAAGAAATTATATCTAACTTTTGAGTTAAAAAAAGCAGAAAATATGAATTATTTTGACTAATATTTAAGCTCAGAGGATGTTGATGGATAATCACAGACTGTCAAAGTTTAGTCAGAATAAAGCTACCGTATTTTCCGGACTATAAGTCGCACTTTTTTTCATACTTTGGCTGGTCCTGCGACTTATAGTCAGGTTTTAAATGTTATTTCATGCTGAAAACATTACCGTCTACAGCCGCTCTAGGCTTGTGACGACTATATGCTGCTCCTAAAGACAACTGAGAAAGAAAAGAAGCTGCAGGAGGCTGCAGGTAGTAAAACACGCAGCAGAAAACGGTAATCGAGCAGCAGAAGGAGAGTTTGGAGTGAGAGAGAAACTTGTGAGGGACTGGAGAAAAGGTTAGTCTTACTGCAATGAAGAAAACAAAGAAAGCTAGTCGCGCTGAAATCCAGATGGCCAGAGCTGGAGGAAGGAGTCCACAGATGGGTGCTTGAACAACGTGCTGCTGGGAGAGGCTCGTCAACAGTGCTGTTACGTTACGTTAACGTAGAGGACACCTACCGTATTCAGCCCCTTGTTCTGGGGGCTGTTGGGTAGTTTAATAACTGTTAATGTGTTACGTTAACATAGAGGACACCTACCGTATTCAGCCCCTTGTTCTGGGGGCTGTTGGGGAGTTTAATAACTGTTAATGTGTTACGTTAACATAGAGGACACCTACCGTATTCAGCCCCTTGTTCTGGGGGCTGTTGGGTAGTTTAATAACTTGCCTTTCCAGATTAAATGTCTGTTCTTGGTCTTGGATTTTGTGGAATACATTTCTAAATAAATGCGACTTATAGTCCAGTGCGACATGTTTTTTTCCTCTTCATGACGCATTTTTTGACTGATGCGACTTATACTCCGGAGGGACTTATAGTCCAGAAAATACGGTATAAAATCAGTCAGTGACCGTAGTGAACTGATCCTTAATTTGACTTGTGAAGAGTGTTTTTTAGAACCATCCGTTTGGTTGAAAGAAATCCAAATTTCTGCTACAGAAACATTATTGACATTTGACCCAAAGACAACATGAAGGTTAAGAAGCAGAGAGATGCCCCGTTTCAGCGAGGTCTTCCGTGCGATCGTAGGCCACCCAGAAGCTTTCTAACCCTACAGTCACATTAGCTGCAAGAGACGGAGAAAGAGCGACAGGCTGCCGTTCATTTTCAACGGGAGTGGCCGTTTGCCAGCGACAAGCGACAAGCTCGCCGCTGCCACGAGCAAGGCGGGGCCAAAAGTCTATTTTGTGCAACTGCTGAGCGAAGCGACTGCCAATCAGAGGGAAGGCAGCGTGACGTATGCACGTTGGTTGCTCGAGTCGAGGCAGAGACGCTTCAGGACGTCATATTTCTGTATATATCTGATAAGTTTGGCATTTTATCTCATATATGTTACTTTTATCGAGAAATAAATACTTTTAAATCCAAAATCATTGTTTTTTGTGACTTGACGATACCTCTGAAGTGACTTGTAAGACGTGCTTGAAGGTAGCACCAGAGAATTTCTGTTAGCGTAGGCTAGGAGCACCCATCCAAGGGGGTAAGCGTCTGTCAACAACCCGTAGCTCCTATGGGGCCATTCTGATGCTACCAAGCGATCACCCGATGTTAGCATCCCATTGACTCCCATTCATCTTGACGTCACTTTGACAGAGAATACCTTTACATCTGAAGCGTTTAAAGACTCTATTTGTCCGTTGTTTATTTCTAAAGAAACACGACAACGTATAAAAGGCTCCATTACCTTGTAGCTCACGTTATGGCTCCGTAGCAGACGTTTTTATAACAATAGGCTAACGATTGGGTCATAACCACGAGACTTCCTGTCTCATAGTAGAGGAGTTACCGTATAGTACAGGAGAAGCTCTCAGGCAGTTTGGACTTCCATTAGCTGTTTAAGTGTAATGACTAATGTTAACTATCATTTTAGTGATCAATAATGAGCCTGTGTCTATGTTATCTCCTTACATATACCTACGCTCTCCGTCTCTGCTAGATTGGGAATGATTGAGATTTCTCTTGGCACAGCTACCAGAAGACTTCCAACTTTCAGACAGGTTGCTCACGTCACATCTACGTCTTCAAGCTCAGTTGGAGGCTGCTCAGTAACGCTCAGCCATCACCGGGAAAGAGCTTCTAATGTCCTTCACTGGTCTCCGTCCAGAGACACGGGATCTGTTGGTCCATTATATATACTGACTATGCGCCCATCAAGCGAGTGCGTGTCGCTCTCTTTTGTAGCTAATGTGACTGTAGGGTAATCCGGCCTGGTCTCTGTACGAAAAGTCCATACTGATGAATCCATAAATCCGTTACGTAATGTTCAATATCTCCGCATCATTTCCAGCTAGCGTTGATCTGTTTGTTTAGCATGAAAGCTAACACCCAGGCCTTTCCAAAGAGGGCTTTGCTGTGATGGTAGGCCTTCCAGAAGCTTTTTAATTCAGCCTCTGAACTACAGTGTCTTTTCGGAGACATTGCACAATAATTCCAGAACAATGAATCCACAACTGAACGGTTATTTATACATACAACAATGTATACATTCATGTGACATCTCTGCAGCATACCTATCCTGATAGCCCCGCATATCCTGAAAACAATGTCTGTAATTGACATAAGATGCAAGCATTATTAATCTAGAACTAAATCATTAGGCGCAGATATACTTAGCGTGGTGTTCTCCACACTTTGACCCTACGATCCAACTGCCGTAGGCAGAATCTGGACTCCTCACTGAGCATAACGTTCCTCCACATGTTCAGGTTCCAGTGCACGTGTTGCAGACACCAGTGCAAACGGGCCTGACGGTGAAGGGCAGTCATGGCAGGACTCCTAGCAGCCCAATGAGACCAGAGATTGTGCTGCAGGCACCTGATTGGCAGCACCTCGGGGTACCAGAAGCTCAAAACAAGTGTCAATAGCAACAGCAAAATAACCTGTTTAGCATTGGCAGAGAAGATTTGGCAAATGTTTCATGGGCGCAACCCACATACTCAGCGCTGCTGCTCATCCCACAAATGCATGGAACTAAAACAGGCTTTCCAACGGTATAAGATTTATTGCCAAAAAGCATTGTTACCACATAGAAATAATCTACCAAACACGAATTTCCTTAGTTTGTGTGCTAAATTCATCCACATTCACAGTTTTATTCAGTTGTGCAAATACTCTGGAGACACATGCAGACAGTTGGCAGTCAATCTCAAGTTAACACGTCGCATCCCACACCTAAGGTGGGATGTTCAGCCTGTTAGACAGCTTCCTCTCAGTGTGAAGACTGGAATCAACACCGAGCGGATGCCTCGCCAGTTCCAGTGTAGGTTAGTGTGTGTGTTTCTCCGTACAGATCAGAGTAAGAAAGCAACTGGATAGGTGACCTGCTCTAACTTTTTCATGAGCTTGACACTGTTGTTGTGGCCGACGCTCTGACCGCATGCATTACACCATCAATCAGTAACTCATCCCAAACCGCAAAGTCGTTTTTCCTGTCCTTCCTGTTGCCACTGACTTATTTATTCATTGGTGTCTGGGTAGATCGTGTTCACTGTGTGTCATTGGTGGATGTGTTCTCTGATTGGTCCAACAGGGAGGCCCAGGATTTTGTTGAAAAATTTGAAGGAGCTCTTGGGAAAGGAAAAGGCCGGAAGCTGTTCGCATTCAAAGTCATGATGGCCAAGGTAATCTGCCCGCCTGGTATCACCAAATGGCGTTTGAATAACACGTCATTTTGCATGTTATAACAACACATTTTTGTGTCATTAGTTTTAGTTTTTCAAGGTTTTCTTTTGGCAAATCCTTCAGAGTTTTTGTCGCCTCTTTTGGAAAAACATTCCACGTTTTTGTCGCCTTTTTCAAACATTTTCTTGAAATTATTTTTGATGTTTTTGTCGCTTTTTATTTAACTTTTTTTGGACACTTTTTCCAACGTTTTGGTCGCCTTTTTCAAGTTTTTATCAGAGTTTTTGTCCCGGGACCTACATAGTTGTAGATCTCACCCCCCCTAAATGTTGAACCCAAAATTACTCCCTTGCTCAAAGCTACGTCAATCCAAATATTGATTTCTTTATTTCAGAAACTAATCAAGTTGAAACGTGACTTTGAGAACTTCAAAACAGCCTGTATACCCTGGGAGAGGAAGATAAAGGATGTAGAAAGTTGGTACCACTCTGACATTATTTGCAAAAAATAACAGAGCTATGACTTAAATGTTTCTGATATCACTACATCTGTAAGTCAAGTTCTCTGTTTTCCTAATCATAGGTCACTTTGGATCCTCCGTGGCTTCCTACTTTATTTTCCTGAGGTGGATGTACGGTCTGAACATGGTCCTGTTGGGGCTCATGTTTGGCCTGGTGGTAATGCCTGAGGTACAGCCGTCAACAGCAGCTACTGCTACAGTATCCTAGAGCGCTATGTGGAGCACTGCTAACGTTAGATTAAACAAAGTGGTGGAGCGAGCTAGAGAAAGAACAGAGAGAGAGAGAGAGAGAGAGAGAGAGAGAGAGAGAGAGAGATGGACAGAGAGAGAGAGATGGAGAGAGAGGGAGAGAGAGGGAGAGACAGAGAGAGAGACAGAGAGAGAGAGATGGAGAGAGAGAGATGCCATGAGAGCGATGGAGAGAGAGAGAGAGAGAGAGAGAGAGACAGACGAGAGAGAGAGAGAGAGAGACAGAGAGAGAGAGAGAGAGAGACAGACAGACGAGAGAGAGAGAGAGAGAGAGAGACAGAGAGAGAGAGAGAGAGAGGGCAGACAGACAGAGAGAGAGAGAGAGAGAGAGAGAGAGAGAGAGAGAGAGAGAGAGAGAGAGCGAGAGAGGTGCGATAGATAAAACAAAGTGGTGGAGCGAGCATAGCCTTATACATGTTCTCGCTCTCCTTTCTCACGTCGATCTCATCCTGTTTAGGTTCTTATGGGTCTTCCCTACGGCTCCATTCCCAGGAAAACGGTGCCTCGAGAGGAGCAGGCCACAGCCATGGACTACTCTACACTCACTGACTTTGAAGTAAGGATCTTAGCTTTGTTTTTCAATGTAATAGTTAAAACTATTGTAATACGTGAAGTATAAATCTGTGACTGCGTCCTGAACAGGGATACTTCAAGTACTCCATTTTGTTCTACGGGTACTACAACAACGATCGACAGATCGGGCTTCTGAAGTTCAGGCTCCCGCTGTCATACCTGCTGGTGGGCGTTGGCATCTTCGGATACAGCCTGATGGTTGTCATACGAACGTAAGGCGGGACACACAAACAATCAGACGTACACTTGTGCAGACGGAGACGTTTGTGTGTTTCGATGTTTCTTTTTCTCACTCCTCAGGATGGCTCGCAACGCAAACGAAGGAGGGGACGGAGGGGATGAGGGAGACTTCACCTTCAGCTGGAAGATGTTCACTAGCTGGGACTACCTGATAGGAAACCCTGAGACTGCAGACAATAAGTACGCCTCCATCACCACCAGCTTCAAGGTTAGCAGGTGTGCATGCGTATTTGTGTTGGGCAGTGGCGATTTTAGACCCTTTTTAGGGGGGCTTGAATTGCATCTCAGCCCTCTGTCTGTTAGTGACAGAGGGCAAACAATTACAGGTTCAAAGAAACAGGTTTAATATCCTGTGTGTCTGTCACCGATGCTTTGCACCTGTAACCCAGTCAAGGCAAACTGTATCCATGTCACATTCTCATTAGGGGCTGAGCCCCCCTAAAGGTCTGATCCTAGAACTGCCCCTGGAGTTAGAGTATAGGCATTGTAACCAGGGCTTTAAATTGACACCCGCCAACCCGCCAAAATATATACTAACTTTGGCTGGTACACAGTTACAGGCCAATTTGGCCGGTGATGAGTGAAATGCGGTTTGACACGTTGTAGAAATATTTTATTAACAAAATGTGTGTATGTGCTCGTTGCAAAAGAGCTGTGTTAGTCATTGAGGAAGTGATTAAAAGTACTCCGGGTGACCTCTGATGCACAGAAGGTTAAGCTTAAGTCATAAAAATAGTTTAGGCTTTTATGGCGTAGAGGTGCATTGTTTGAAGGTTGCAAGAACAGACGAGGGAGTTGCAACACATGGAGGCCCCGACCTTGGTGTGTGTGTGTGTGTGTGTGTGTGTGTGTGTGTGTGTGTGTGTGTAAGATACCAGTTTCTGTCTAAAAAACAAGAAGACACCCCCGTTGTGAGGATAAGATAAAAGCTTGAGGGAGAGAACAGATCAGGGCTCATAATTTGGAGGACATCTTGGTGGACCAAGCTTCGACTTGATGTCTGTTGCTAGAGAAACTTAAACTCTGTTTGTGAACCCACAATTGTGTTGTAACTCTTATGCTGGACTCATTTAACTTTGCTCAACTGAACTCTTTGTCTCAGATTGATCCTTGTGTTCTGGTAAACTTAAGTCCGATTAAAGAAGGTGCAGGAATTAATAAATTGGAGTCAGATTTGACAGGCCTTAGGGCCTTATTTAGGACAAATTCCACTACAGCATGTGTTTTAAACTTACCTATTTTGCCCCGCTGTAGGAATCCATCGTTGATGAACAGATGAACCAGAAAGATGAGAACATTCATCTCCGACGGTTCCTCAGGGTTCTGGCAAACGTTCTGATCATCTGCAGCCTCGGAGGCAGCGGGTATCTCATCTACTATGTGGTGAAACGTTCGCAGGTCTTTGCTAATATGAACAAAGAGGATCTGACGTGGATGGAAAAGAACGAGGCAGGTTGACATGAAACATTTGGTTATTTCTTTACCTTTTATGATTAGGCGATGAAAAAAGCCCAGTTCAGGCCAAAGATTTGCGACGAGATGAAACCATTTTAAAACGTTGCAGGAACAGTTTCAGCCGTCTGAACCGGCCCGTCTCAGCTCGACTCAAACAGCTGATGATGGCGCTGCGACTCAGCTGGTGGAGTCTCCAGAGGCTGGTTTTAGGACGTAAGAGACGTCTCCTGTTTCAACAGCCAATAGAGAAGTCAGCTGGTGGAGTCTCCAGAGGCTGGTTTTAGGACGTAAGAGACGTCTCCTGTTTCAACAGCCAATAGAGAAGTCAGCTGGTGGAGTCTCCAGAGGCTGGTTTTAGGACGTAAGAGACGCCTCCTGTTTCAACAGCCAATAGAGAAGTCAGCTGGTCGAGTCTCCAGAGGCTGGTTTTAGGACATAAGAGACGTCTCCTGTTTCAACAGCCAATAGAGAAGTCAGATGGTGGAGTCTCCAGAGGCTGGTTTTAGGACGTAAGAGACGCCTCCTGTTTCAACAGCCAATAGAGACGTCAGCTGGTGGAGTCTCCAGAGGCTGGTTTTAGAATGTAAGAGACGTCTCCTGTTTCTACAGCCAATAGAGACGTCAGCTGGTGGAGTCTCCAGAGGCTGGTTTTAGGACATAAGAGACGTCTCCTGTTTCAACAGCCAATAGAGAAGTCAGATGGTGGAGTCTCCAGAGGCTGGTTTTACAACGTAAGAGACGTCTCCTGTTTCTACAGCCAATAGAGAAGTCAGCTGGTGGAGTCTCCAGAGGCTGGTTTTAGGACGTAAGAGACGTCTCCTGTTTCAACAGCCAATAGAGAAGTCAGCTGGTGGAGTCTCCAGAGGCTGGTTTTACAACGTAAGAGACGTCTCCTGTTTCAACAGCCAATAGAGACGTCAGCTGGTGGAGTCTCCAGAGGCTGGTTTTAGAATGTAAAGGCCCTGACACACCAACCCAATAATCGGCTGTTGGACAGTCTGGCGAGGTCGTTCACTTGAGTCTGTTCGGTGTGTTTCGTGCCGTAATTACGTCGGAGGGGCCGTCGGCCTTCATTTTGGCCGACCTGACATGCTGGGTCGGAGGGCGGTCAGTCGGACTCAATGACCAATCTGATTGGTGGAGTTCTAGCCCTTGACTAGCGAATCAGTGCACTTATGTTAGCGTGACTAGAGTCTCTCAAAATCTGACGAAAATCTTTTAAACTGACCTTTGTCGATTTGAACTGAAGACAGATTCAGTAACTGCATGGCTGATTTCTCTCTTAAAATGTTTTCAGAAACACGTTTCGTTGAACTATTTTAGTCCAATATGACATTGTATTCCGAACGAGTTGCCATTATGCCTGGTTTTAAAATCCGGGAGTGGCCAGACCCACGTGACGCAGTCATCCAATCAGCTGCCAGTTATGTTATGGAGACATATTACGTCTCGCGCACACGCAGAACGTACGCTCAAGTCGGCATTGCTTCAATGTGTTCTGAGGCACTTCTTTGACCAACTTGGGGAGACTGATCAGTCCGACTGTCTTTTCTCCTGATGGTCGGCTGTTGGGTTGGTGTGTCAGGGCCTTAAGAGACGTCTCCTATTTCAACAGCCAATAGAGACTCAGCGGTGAGCACGGTATGTGGTGGAGCGAGCTAGAACATGACTGAAGAGAGGAGCAGCGACAGAACAAAGCAAATAATTACCTAAATAAAACGTTTTTGCCGATTCATCACTAGAAATGCAACTGTAGCAAGCACTTCTTAGTATCACTAACGTTATCCACATTCATATTTAGACGCAACAATCAATGATATATATCAGCTACATAAAGCCTGAAAGTCAGCAGTTAAAACGGAAGTACAAAGAGTCGTTGCTAGGAAGATGATACACCGTACAGGTTTTAGGACGCTGCAGATCGGTGCGTTGCAAGTAGTTTTCGAGAATCTTTGGTCTGGACTGGGCTTAAAAATAAGAGTGAAAAATGAGATTATTAACCCCCCTCTTTCGTCCAATGTCACAGGTGGAGTTTGTGATGTCTTTGCTGGGTCTGGTGTGCCCTCCTCTGTTTGAAGCCATCGCAGAACTGGAAGATTATCACCCTCGTATTGCCCTCAAGTGGCAGCTTGGACGAATCTTTGCCCTTTTCCTGGGAAACCTTTACACCTTCCTCTTCGCTCTGTTTGATGAGGTTAATGCCAAGGTATGACAGAATACAGCGTGATTTATGGTCCTGTGGAGGCTCCACGCAGAGCTTTCGCCGTGGCCTACGTAAATGGCCTGAAGTTTATACTTGTGTGTTGGTTTGCCCAACGTTGGTTTGTGCATCGATCTCTTAGCAGGGCTGGCGTGTAGTTGTTGTTCCTGTAAACAAGGCCCTTTGGGATCATTGTAATGTACTTGTAATGTGTGTGTGTGTGTGTGTGTGTGTGTGTGTGTGTGTGTGTGTGTGTGTGTGTGTGTGTGTGTGTGTGTGTATGTGTTGCATAAGAACCTTATGGGATGGGAATGATTGTTCCAGGTAGTAGTCAAACCCTCAGGCGTAGCCAGGGAAATGGAGATATTGTTTAGAAACACTTTAGATTACGATTGTAAAACCCATTAAAATATACGTAAAATATTGGTTTAAAACAAATGTAATTTGGCAAGTGACCATGGTATAAGCATGTTAATGCCCTTCGAGTTGTCCATTGTCAGGTATTAATGAACTTCGGAGGAGGCAACCAAAGGAGAGAGGCTTGGGTCCAATGAATATTAACTAAAAGGTTTAATAATGAAACGACATGACAGAAACAAGATTTTACGCTGCAGCGGACTGAAAAGATGCTTCTCCCTTGTGGATTCACATTAAACAGTCCTTAACGACCCTCTGCTTGTTCACTATATTCTCCTGGACATGTGGGCGGTTCCTTTTCCCCACATGGATTAGAACTATTCCCATTGGTCCCTAGATGGCATGGTGGCATGTTGGGCGCATCTCATTGGTTTTCTTCGTCGCCCAAATGGATGGATGTTTGATGTTACTCTCGGACATAGATGAAAGGTCCTACCATGTGGGTGTCAGTCCTTTTCAAGCTACAGGAATTAACATTCTTTTGTTCTAATCTAGTCTGCCAGCATGGGTTGGCTCCAAGACGGATAGACAAAAGGTTTCTTCCTGCCATGTGAAAAGAGCTTCCTCTTGTATGCTAAGTGACAGACATGATCTAATTTACCTTGTGAAACTTAGGAATCAGTATGAAACAGAAAGATATTGATTAGGTCTACAAGTATTGATACAATCCTTTTTGCCTAACCCAGCTGCAGCGTACATTGTGAATACACTTAAAACATAAAAGTACATTAATATCAAACTGATATTTAACTTTTTTAAACTCAACAATCCCTCCTTTTACACCATTCATGGTGTGAAAGCTTCACGCCTCACTGTCAGCCATTAATACCTGACAATGGACACCTCGTCGAGCATTAACCCTTACTTAAAGGTTCCAGTAATGAGCATGCTTTGTATTTTCTGTTCTTTAGTTGGAGAGTGAGAAGGACATCAAGAATGCCACTATATTGGCTTTGAATGAGTATGCTGCCAACTACAGCTCCTACTACAACACCACAAATGTTCCTCCTCCAAATGTGCATCCAGCTGACGTCATCAGAGGACCCTGCTGGGAGACTGCAGTGGGAAAGGTCAGTAGTTATTATACTATATACTGGTGAATTACAAGTTATAGGTTCAGATAAAGAGGCAGCAAACACTACACATAATCAAATAGAAGAGACCTGATTTCTAGGGTTGCCACAGTTCAGACCAAAGATTTGCGGCGAGACAAGTTAACAATTAGCCTGGAAATCCAGACCCAAATCCCAAAGACTAAGGGTCTGGCAATGAGTAATGAAAATGGCCCAACTCGAAGGGCGGCACCAAGCATGCATTTGAGAATCTCACTGCACGCAATTGGATAACACTACGACCAATCACAGCAATACACGGGGTGACGTATCCAGAGTGTACCCATACGCTTAGCTACCAGAGGAGCTAACTGGTAGATGTTGCAGCGCTGTCGTCATCTGTTTAGCTCGCCTCTGGCCCGCCATCAGATACACAGATGTGATTGGTGCAGCTCGGCTACCAGGGCATCATTAATGAGCATCATTACTGAATGCCAGAGTGACTCGCTGAGCAAGTTCAAATTGTGCTCTCGCGAGAACTCTGGATTTCCAGGGTAGTTAACACTTGCAACTACTTGCAACCCGCCAGTCTGCAGCGCTCTGAAAGCTGCCAGTTTACACCAATGAGACGAAACGGAGTAGCATCTGCATAGAAACAACTCTCTGTACTTTTGTTCCAACTTCAGACTTTTCAGGCTTTTTTGTAGCTGAATATCATTTGTAGCGTCTTAAATAATGAATGAGGATAGTGATAGTGAGATACTTGCTACAGCTGCATTTAAAGTAGAGATGAAATAAAGAAAACAACATTTTATTTCTCTGATTCACTGCTTTGTTCTAACGCCGCTCCCTCTCTACAGTCACATTCTAGCTCGCTCAACCACATACCGTGCTCCCTGGCACTCGTTGAGCCTCTGTCTTGCCATCTTCACCAGCTGACTGTTCGTAACATAGAAATAAAATGGATTATTGATTATTTTATTTCTATAATTTGTAGCTGACTCGACCAGCTGACTTCTCTATTGGCTGTTGAAACAGGAGACGTCTCTTACGGTCTAAAACCAGCCTCTGGAGACTCCACCAGCTGACTTCTCTATTGGCTGTTGAAACAGGAGACGTCTCTTACGGTCTAAAACCAGCCTCTGGAGACTCCACCAGCTGACTTCTCTATTGGCTGTTGAAACAGGAGACGTCTCTTACGGTCTAAAACCAGCCTCTGGAGACTCCACCAGCTGACTTCTCTATTGGCTGTTGAAACAGGAGACGTCTCTTACGTCCTAAAACCAGCCTCTGGAGACTCCACCAGCTGACTTCTCTATTGGCTGTTGAAACAGGAGACGTCTCTTACGTCCTAAAACCAGCCTCTGGAGACTCCACCAGCTGACGTCTCTAATGGCTGTAGAAACAGGGAGACGTCTCTTACGTTGTAAAACCAGCCTCTGGAGACTCCACCAGCTGACGCCTCTATTGGCTGTAGAAACAGGAGACGTCTCTTACGTCCTAAAACCAGCCTCTGGAGACTCCACCAGCTGACTTCTCTATTGGCTGTTGAAACAGGAGACATCTCTTACGTCCTAAAACCAGCCTCTGGAGACTCCACCAGCTGACTTCTCTATTGGCTGTTGAAACAGGAGACGTCTCTTACGTTGTAAAACCAGCCTCTGGAGACTCCACCAGCTGACGTCTCTATTGGCTGTTGAAACAGGAGACGTCTCTTACGGTCTAAAACGGGTCTGTCTTGTCGCGAATCTTTGGTCTAAACTGGGCTTAAAGGGTACCTACCGTTTTTTTAAACCTGGATCCTTTTTTCCTATGCTTTTGTGTCGAAGTGACTGATGGGAACAACAATCTCTGACATTGGTCCAGTATTAAGTGAGATCGCTGCAGTCGGCAGCGGAGAAACAAGCTACAATGTAAGTTAACAGGGCAATTGTCCAGCTTCTGTTTACCTTCACAAAAGTTCTGTTGTTGGTGCTGACAGACTCAGATTATTATTCTGAGTGTCTGACAATATTATGGAAAGGATCCCTTCAGAGATAGACCTTTAAAACCTCTTTAGGACCTTTGTGTTTAACCAGAAACAGCTCTGAAGTCGCTATCACCAAACCCACCAGACTCCATTTAAAAAAGCAATACTTTTAGATTGTATAGAGCCAAAATATTTTCCCATGTAAATCGGTGTAAAGTGTAAACATATTTCAACCAAAACTAGAGTAGTGATGGTTGGAACAGTGGAAAGACGACCCAAAACGGATTTCATAGTTTTATTTTGTTTCTGTTGACTGTGAATGAAGTGTATTTTACGATGCTTAAATGACTATTTATTTACATGGAGTCTGGTGGGTTTAGAGAACGCAATTTCGCGGACGTTTTTATGTTTAAAAAAAGGATCTTACTCTTAAACAGAGAGGTCGACCTCCTTAGAAATCCTTTCATAATGTTATCAGACACTTAGAATAATAATCTGAGTCTGACAGCGGCAACAATAGAACTTTTGTGAAGGTAAATACAAGCTGTACAATTGTCCTAACTTACGGGCAATTTCCACTGGATGCGTAACGGCTGCGTAACGGCTCTGGAACAGCGGTGGAGTCATTAGGTTTCCATTAAAGTCAATGTGTGTATTTCCACTGACTGCAGAACGTCTGCGTCCCTACTGAGTCCCAGCTCCAACGATCCGCAGCCCTCCGGAGCGGATACGCAGAGCTTCTATTGTTGCCGGACGCCGGAGAGCTCCGCAGCAATTTAGCACACGGCAGATAGTGCGGGACAGGAAGTCGAGCACAGAAACAAAATAAACATCTGGTTAATTTTCAAAATAAAATACACCGTGCTCACGACGGATCATAGTTCCCTGCACTACACCTTGAAAACACCGCTCAGAGCTGTTTCCCCTCTACTCCTCTGGATGGAAACTAACTAGTGTTGGTTTTGTGGTTCTAGTCTACGTGAATATATACATAGGAACATAGGGTTGAAAAAACAGTACTTCTGAGCACATTTAAAGTGGTATTTGTGCATGAATCTTTGTGGAGAAACTAAATCAACAAATCGATTAGTCAACAATATCATATGAGTGTTTGTCGATTAACCCTTGTGTTGTTTTCCCCTCGACCATGAACTGGGTCACATTTTTAAATGTTTTCGGAGGTTTTTTCTATGCTTCAGGTGCTTTTTTTAACATGTTTTTGTCCCTTTTTTATAGCGTTCTTTTATACATACTCAATACACCTAATTTATTTGACATTATACCTAATTTTTGAGTTAAAAAAAGCAGTAATTATGATTTATTTTGACTAATAGTTCATTTGTCAAATGCTATACAATTGTATTAAACACCGAAAACTCAATGAATGTAGTCATTCATTTTTCCTGGGAAGGAAAACATTGTGTTTCCATACCTCCAACGTACATCCAGGTTATTTTTTAGGCAATTTGGCGGAATATTTCGGATATAAAAAACGTTGAAAACATGTCAAGGACAACACAAAGGCTAACAATTTCTTTCTTTGTTTACAGCCCTACTGATTTCATTTATCGGTTTGTATTTGTGCTTATTTCTTTCGCTTCTTTTGTCTTTGGTTTCTCGTTGAAGGAATTTGTGAAGCTGACCGTGTCGGACATACAGGTGACCTATTTGACCATCCTGGTTGGTGACTTTTTGCGGGCTGTCATTGTCCGCTTCCTTAACTACTGTTGGTGCTGGGATCTGGAGGCAGGATTCGTGAGTACTCATATTGTGTCAGTGGCTCAGTACAGGATGTGTGTTTTTGTTTGCTTGGTTAGATTTAGTAAAGAATACATTATATTTCCTTTTTAATCTTCTGTAGTGGGAATTTGTCCAAAATAAGGCCCCTAAAGCCTGTCAAATCTGACTCCAAATGATTAATTCCTGCGCCTTCTTACATCGGACTTAAGTTTACCAGAACACAAGGATCAATCTGAGACGACGTGTTCAGTTAAGCAACGTTAAATGAGTCACAACACAACACAATTGTGGGTTCACAAACAGAGTCTAAGTTTCTCTAGCAAAAGACATGAAGTCAGAGCTGGTCCACCAAGTTGTAATTATGAGCCCTGATCTGTTCTCTCCCTCAAGCTTTTATCCTATCCTCACATGGGGGGTGTCTTCTTGTTTCTTAGGCAGAAACTGTTATCTTAAGGCGCAGATACACTGACCAGACGGCCGAGCCTCGGCAGAAAAGGCAGTTGGACTGATCAGTCTCCCCGAGTTGGTCAAAAAGGTGCCTCGGAACGCACCGAAGAGACGAACAGCAGGCAGCGCTAATCTGTATTGTCGCCCAGAAATGAAAACCGTGGATCTGGCTTCTCCGGAAATTCAAAGCCAGACTGTCATGGCGTCTCGTTCAGATTACGATCTCATATTGTCCTAAAATAGTTCACCGAAACGTGTTTCTGGAAACATTTGAAGAGAGAAACAGGCCGTGTAGTTGCTGAATCTGTCTTCATTTCAGATCAACAAAGGTCAGTTTAACAGATGTTCATCAGATGTTGAGAGACTCTAGTCACGCTCATCCCGCTCCCCGTTTCCTGGTTAGCTCTCCACCAATCAGATGGGTCATTGAGTCAGACTGCCGGCAGTGCAGCGCTGATTATACATGTCAAATCGGCCCAAATGAAGGCCGACGGCCCCTCAGACGGACGACGGCATGAACACACCGACCAGACTCGAGTCACCGACCTCGCCAGACTGTCAGACGGCCGATTATCGGCTCGGTGTGTAGTCGGCTTTACACACACACGCCAAGGTCGGGGCCTCTGTGTGGTGCAACTTCCTCTTCCGTTCTTGCAACCTTCAAACAATGCACCTCCACGCCATGAAAGCCTAAACTGTTTTCATGACTTAAGCTTAACTTTCTGTGCATCAGAGGTCACCCGGAGTACTTTTAACCACTTCCTCAATCACTAACACTAGCATATACACACATTTTGTTAATGAAATATTTCTACACTTCCTAACAAAACATTTCTATTTCCTGTGCTGTAAACGTGTCTGCAGTCATGGGGCTGAATGTGAATTTTAGGATTGTTTATCATGTCATCACTGATTACGTTTACATGCACATGATATTCAGGTTTTTGTCCTTATTCCGAGAAAGACAAGATTCAGACTAAGCTGTTTACCTGGCTAATAAAAGGGAATATTCCACTTAAAAATACTTAAGTTAAGGAAAAACTCAGCACAAGTCATTTCACATACAGTACGTGAAGAAGGTTCGGGAGACTTATGACTTACACAGAAGCCTTTAATGAGCACTTTGAGGAGACAGTTAAGCAGGCAGTACAGTTTAACAACGATGTGTTATTGTGCCGTCCCAACTATCTGAAATTCCTGTCTTCCTGAAGGAGTAATTAGGGCCGTATTTTAACGATCTACGGCGTGAAGAGCCTGCTGCAGGTGTGTTTAGGGCGTGTCCAAATCCACTTTTGCTAGTTTGACGGCTGATAAAAAGGGTCCGTGCGCCAGGCGCATAGTTCAAAAGGGTTGAGCTTAGTGTCTTCATTAATCAGAGGTGTGTTTTGGGCGTAACATTCAATCAACCAATCAGAGATCATCTCCCATTCCCTTTAAAAGCCAGGCGCGTTTGGACCTTGGAGCATTGCTGTTATGATGGAGGATTTGCTCCGTAATATTTGTATTTGTAATCTTCTGCATGTGTGTGTGTGTGTGTGTGTGCTGCTGTGCGTCCCTGTGTGTGTAACAAGCATAGTGTGCACGCGCTGTGCACGAGCCTAGGAGCATTTTACTAATGCTCTGTTAAAATAACAATGAAATGCTGCGTTATTGACTTTAGACCAGGTTTTTGTTGGTCAATGGTGCCATCACTTCCCACTGCCTCAAGATAGCAATACTGCCAGAATGCACCTGAACACACCTCCCTGTAAGACCAGCACGCCCAGCATGCACCTGAACACACCTCCCTGTAAGACCAGCACGTCCAGAATGCACCTGAACACACCTCCCTGTAAGACCAGCACGCCCAGAATGCACCTGAACACACCTCCCTGTAAGACCAGCACGCCCAGCATGCACCTGAACACACCTCCCTGTAAGACCAGCATGCCCAGAATGCACCTGAACACACCTCCCAGTAAGACCAGCACGCCCAGAATGCACCTGAACACACCTCCCTGTAAGACCAGCACGCCCAGAATGCACCTGAACACACCTCCCTGTAAGACCAGCACGCCCAGAATGCACCTGAACACACCTCCCTGTAAGACCAGCACGCCCAGAATGCACCTGAACACACCTCCCTGTAAGACCAGCACGCCCAGAATGCACCTGAACACACCTCCCTGTAAGACCAGCACGCCCAGCATGCACCTGAACACACCTCCCTGTAAGACCAGCACGCCCAGAATGCACCTGAACACACCTCCCAGTAAGACCAGCACGCCCAGCATGCACCTGAACACACCTCCCTGTAAGACCAGCACGCCCAGCATGCACCTGAACACACCTCCCTGTAAGACCAGCACGCCCAGAATGCACCTGAACACACCTCCCTGTAAGACCAGCACGCCCAGAATGCACCTGAACACACCTCCCTGTAAGACCAGCATGGGCCACAGATGGGCGCAGGTGCATCTGTTATTTAAACGATGTGGGCGCTGGACGGTCTTAAAATAGCAAAGACACTTGTGTCGGGCTTTGCACTGCTCTGCACACACAACACACACACACACACACACACATAGAGACAACATACTCATTGTATAGCTACCGTGTAATTCAGTTTTTGTTGAACACTGTGTGAGTACAGCACAGGTGTGTTTGGATCCAACCTGATACCATACGATGCCATCTGGCAGGACGGCTGATCCCTAACAGGCAGTGAAACGGGACACTGCAGCGGGGACTTAATTACAGAGAGAGGAGCAAGTGCAGAGTGTGTCGAGCAGGTGATGAGCTAATCATGTTGTGTTGATTTCCAGCCTTCGTACGGAGAGTTTGACATCAGCGGGAATGTGCTGGGGCTGATCTTCAATCAAGGAATGATATGGTGAATTACTAACTAAGTACATTTACTCCAGTACTGTACTTAAGTAGCCTACAAATGTTGAGGTACTTGTACTTTACTTGAGTCTTTTCTTTTCATGCCACTTTCTACTTCTACTCCACTACATTCATCTGTTCCAGCTTTAGTTACTAGTTACTTTAGTTACTAGTTACTTTAGTTACTCCGCTACATTCATCTGTTCCAGCTTTAGTTACTAGTTACTTTAGTTACTCCGCTACATTCATCTGTTCCAGCTTTAGTTACTAGTTACTTTAGTTACTCCGCTACATTCATCTGTTCCAGCTTTAGTTACTAGTTACTTTAGTTACTCCGCTACATTCATCTGTTCCAGCTTTAGTTACTAGTTACTTTAGTTACTCCACTACATTCATCTGTTCCAGCTTTAGTTACTAGTTACTTTAGTTACTCCGCTACATTCATCTGTTCCAGCTTTAGTTACTTTAGTTACTTTAGTTACTCCGCTACATTCATCTGTTCCAGCTTTAGTTACTAGTTACTTTAGTTACTCCACTACATTCATCTGTTCCAGCTTTAGTTACTAGTTACTTTAGTTACTCCGCTACATTCATCTGTTCCAGCTTTAGTTACTAGTTACTTTAGTTACTAGTTACTTTAGTTACTCCACTACATTCATCTGTTCCAGCTTTAGTTACTAGTTACTTTAGTTACTCCACTACATTCATCTGTTCCAGCTTTAGTTACTAGTTACTTTAGTTACTCCACTACATTCATCTGTTCCAGCTTTAGTTACTAGTTACTTTAGTTACTCCGCTACATTCATCTGTTCCAGCTTTAGTTACTAGTTACTTTAGTTACTCCACTACATTCATCTGTTCCAGCTTTAGTTACTAGTTACTTTAGTTACTAGTCAGCTGAGATTTGACTAGTTACTTTAGTTACTCCACTACGTTCATCTGTTCTAATACAACTGTATTGAACGCATGTATGCACGCACACAGATGTCATCCGTTGGTTTGTGGGCTGCTGTCTTTCCCCCGTCTTGGTGTTCTGAAGCCAGACGTGACCATTTTTTACATTTCTAGGCACATCTATGGCACAACGCACAGTAAGAGGGTCAAAGTTTAAGATGGCACCCAAAAACAAGTTGTCCACAGTGTTAGCATGGTTAGCATTGCTAAACTCATTATGAAAATGTTTACTGAGGTAATAAATCAAGAGGGAAGTAGGCTCATTTTCTCATGGACTTCTATAGAAACAGACTTCTTTTTGGAGCCAGCGGAGTCTCCCCCTGCTGGACGTTACAGAGAATGCAGGTTTAAGGAGTCCCCCCCTGCTGGACGTTACAGAGAATGCAGGTTTAAGGAGTCTCCCCCTGCTGGACGTTATAGAGAATGCAGGTTTAAGGAGTCCCCCCCTGCTAGACGTTATAGAGAATGCAGGTTTAAGGAGTCCCCCCCTGCTGGACGTTATAGAGAATGCAGGTTTAAGGAGTCCCCCCCTGCTAGACGTTATAGAGAATGCAGGTTTAAGGAGTCCCCCCCTGCTGGACGTTACAGAGAATGCAGGTTTAAGGAGTCCCCCCCTGCTAGACGTTATAGAGAATGCAGGTTTAAGGAGTCCCCCCCTGCTGGACGTTATAGAGAAAGCAGGTTTAAGGAGTCTCCCCCTGCAGGACGTTACAGAGAATGCAGGTTTAAGGAGTCCCCCCCTGCTAGACGTTATAGAGAATGCAGGTTTAAGGAGTCCCCCCCTGCTGGACGTTATAGAGAAATGCAGGTTTAAGGAGTCCCCCCCTGCTAGACGTTATAGAGAATGCAGGTTTAAGGAGTCCCCCCCTGCTAGACGTTATAGAGAATGCAGGTTTAAGGAGTCCCCCCCTGCAGGACGTTATAGAGAATGCAGGTTTAAGGAGCTTCAGCATTGGCTTCACTTTTTCAGACGAGGAAGCTTCGTCCATGATTTCTACAGTCTGTGTTTGCACCTGTCCTCGTCACTCATTTTGCTCTCCGTCTGTCTTCTCAGATGTCGTGGTCGATAAGGGCAGCAGGTCTCCCAAAGTGAAGCCAGGTGCAGCAGGAAAAGGGGTTCATCTGCAGAGGGATGTGTCTCTGGCTGCCCCAAACCCAAGAGATCCAGTGACCTGGGACCAGGGGCCAAGAAGAGGGCCTCCTGAAAACGCCAGGGGGCCCCAACCTGGGCCTGGGAGAGGAAGAGGAGGAGGAAGAGGGGGAGGAAGAGGAAGAGGAAGAGGAAGAGGTGGGCCTCCAAGGCAATACGAGTCCTGATTCATGGACTAAAAATCCAAACGATTCAACACAGACTCCATCAACACTGCAGTCATCAACTGTAGATGGAGGCTAACACTAGAATATGGACTTTTTTAATTGTTTAGATGTCTATATTGACTGAAGACCCCTTTCTTTTTTTAAATAATAACTACACATTCATTTATTAAAGGGTAACTTGGTTTTTTTTCAACCTGGACCCTATTTTCCCTATGTTTTTTAGTCTAAGTGACTGATGGGAACAACAATCTTTGAAATTAGTCCAGTATGCACTTTGACTTTCCGTCCACTAAAAGTTGTGTTGTTGCTGCTGACAGACTCAGATTATTATTCTAAGTGTCTGACAACATTATGAAAGGATCCCTACAGAGATAGACCTTTTAGTTAAAGAGGAAGATCCTTTTAGTTTAACATGAAACAGCCCCGAAGTCACCATCACCAAACTACACCAGACTCCATGTAAATAATCAGGACTTTTATCATTGTAAAACACACTTCATTCAAAGTGGACAGAAACTAAATAAAACTATCAAAAGCCGTCTTGGTTCATCTTTCCACTGTTCCAACAATCACCACTCTGGTTTGGTTGAAATAAACCCTTAATTCACCCATTTACATGTGGAGATATGCTGGCTCTATACACGCTAAAAGTCCTGATTATTTACATGGAGTCTGGTGGAGATATGCTGGCTCTATACACGCTAAAAGTACTGATTATTTACATGGAGTCTGGTGGAGATATGCTGGCTCTATACACGCTAAAAGTACTGATTATTTACATGGAGTCTGGTGGAGATATGCTGGCTCTATACACGCTAAAAGTGCTGATTATTTACATGGAGTCTGGTGGGTTTGGTTTGGGTTCTACATTGTTACTGGTTTTAAAGTACCCCTATCATGAAAAAAAACACTTTTTCTGGGATTTGGGGAGTTATTTAGTGTCTCTGGAGCTTCCACACACATACAAACATGGAAAACAACCGTCCATGCTGTTCTGAGTGAGATACGGTTTCTGAATGTGTCCTGTCTTCAGTCTCTGGGTCAGCTGGTCAACATCTGCACGGCTTTCTACGTCATCGGCCGAAACATTTGGTGTGTGCTAACCACTTTAGCTAATACCACATCAGCTAGCTGTTTCTCCAACTTCAGTAGTACAACAAACTTCTTCTAAATGAGGGCGCACTTCCAACTTTGCGTGGAATACCTGCAGACGATACCTGCTAGCGTTGCTACTAGCGCTGCTGCTAGTGCCGCTAGCGGTTAGCCACCTCATTCTCAATGGCAAAACGCTGCTACAACACACACGAGTTCACCCTAATCTACAAAAGAAATTGTATAGAACTTACATGTCCCTCGTCTGCTAGCGCCACTGCATGCGCCGCTGCATGCGCCGCTGCATGCGCCGCTGCATGCGCCGCTGCATGCGCCCCTAGCTAGCTAGCTAGTAGTAGCTAGCTAGTAGTCCTTACCTAGCTACTGAGCATGTAGTCCTTACCTAGCTACTGAGCGTGTAGTCCTTACCTAGCTACTGAGCATGTAGTCCTTACCTAGCTACTGAGCGTGTAGTCCTTACCTAGCTACTGAGCATGTAGTCCTTACCTAGCTACTGAGCGTGTAGTCCTTACCTAGCTACTGAGCGTGTAGTCCTTACCTAGCTACTGAGCGTGTAGTCCTTACCTAGCTACTGAGCATGTAGTCCTTACCTAGCTACTGAGCGTGTGGTCCTTACCTAGCTACTGAGCATGTAGTCCTTACCTAGCTACTGAGCATGTAGTCCTTACCTAGCTACTGATCGTGTAGTCCTTACCTAGCTACTGAGCGTGTAGTCCTTACCTAGCTACTGAGCATGTAGTCCTTACCTAGCTACTGAGCGTGTAGTCCTTACCTAGCTACTGAGCATGTGGTCCTTACCTAGCTACTGAGCATGTGCGACTGCCAACAAAGATGTTCCAGCAGTGAGAGGTCTCACTCTGTAGCTAAAACAGAGACCTGAACACAGGGTGAAAAGAGGAGCTGCAGCAATGAGCAGTACAACAACAATATGGTGTTTTTAGATAATGAAACCATGTAAACCTATTCTGGTACAACCTTTAAATACAACTATGAACCTGAAAATGAGGATAATATGGGAGCTTTAAAATCTGGGCCAATGGAATAGCCCTGGTATAGATTAACTAGGGTAAGGTGTGAGCATGCAGCAAACAGGCCACTTCATGCATTACAGACATAAAGTGAACAAGATTACAAGATTAGGTGCTAAAGATAAACATCAACATATAGGAAGTGATGCAAACAGGAAGCCACAGCTAAGAGAGTGTGATTAGCTACAGGAAACTACAGAGAGATACTGTTCCAATGCTAGATGTATTAGTGTTTATGAGAAGCGAGGGCCAGGGCAAAGCACATCTCATGGCAGTCTCTCTGTACTTTGTACTTTTAAATGCACATGACAATACACTTGAACGTGAACTTATTATGGTCTGTTTCTGCCTGTTTAGGTTAGGAATAATTGCTGTAGAGTTTCCTAAATGACTCGTTAAAGGAGCGCTCTAGATTTAGGGGGACTCGCCCGGAGCGAGACGCTTCTGCTTGAGGCTGCTGCATGTCATGGTGAGTGCTGATTGGCTGATACACGTCTAACATCTACCAACCAGATAGTGTTGTGGGCGGGACATGAAGTGAGACTCAGTGGTGAGGTAAACGGGAGCAGAGGGAGAGACTCAGAGCTGTAGCTGAGACAAACAACACCTTTTATTTCCTTAACTTTATAATAAAACAGAGATACAGATAATCTGTAAACTGCCAAATATGAGACAGAGCCTTTCCAGCTGCTGCTCCACGACGGGGGAAGCTGCTGCCTTCACATATCAGATGTGCTCCCTCCATTTCTGTTGTTATATCTCAGATAGAGACGCATTATAACTCTCTAATCTCTCCATCTGGTCTCATCATGTCATCATTCTGGGTTTGGGAACTGCTGCTTGCTGTTGGCGTTGGGATCTTCTTTTTGGGTTTTGATATTTACATGTTAATGTTCTTTTATTCAGCACTTTGGTCAGATTAATGTGTTTAAATGAGCTCTAGAAATAAACTTTACTTACTGAAAGTTAACATAAGAAACATTTTACAGACCGAGAGATATGTTGCTTATAATAATTAATCAGAAATCACAATCAGAACAAGTTTAATTGTTCATTATTAATGTTTATTATACAGATGATAGATTATAGATATAGACCAAGATATAATAACACGTTTATAACACTGACAACACTGCAAGATACAACTATTATAAATGCATTAAAGACAATTCATATTCCTTCATATATAATATACAACATCACATCATCTTTAGAATTAAAATACAACATCTGGAACAAACACACACACACACACACACACACACACACATATATATACACACACACACACACACACACACACACACACACACACACACACACACACATACACACACACACACACACACACACATATATACACACAAACACACACACACACACACACACACACACACACACACACACACACACACACACACACATATATATACACACACACACACACACACACACACACACACACATATACACACACACACACACACACACATATTATACACACACACACACACACACACACACACACACACACACACACACACACACACACACATATATATACACACACACACACCCTCTTGTGGGTCAGGGTGAAGCAGTGATCCCTATAATCACATGCATCCACAACAACATCATGAAAATGTTCAAATAAAACAAAATATATACAATAATATATATATATATATATATATATATATATATATATATATATATATATATATACATACACAACATACTAATCCAGACGATAAGGGAACATCTGCACCCTGTCAGGATCAAAGGTTACCTTCTAACATTCAAAACTTATTTCATATTATTATAATAATAATCATTCGGTATTTATGTCTTATTTCCCATCATTTCTGTTTGTTGTTTCTGTAATTTCTCTCTCTGTCTTTTGTGTTCCAGTTTAAATGTTTTCTCTGCATGAAGGTGTCCCATCCCTTGTTTTAAAGCCAGTGTGTGTGTGTGTGAGCTGAAAGCTGCGCTCCTCTCCGTGTCCTCAGGTTCACAGCGACTACAGCAGCACAGAGCATCAGCAGCAGGACACTGAGCACTGAGCATCGCACTTTGAAGAAGGTGGAGTAGATCCCAAAGGGCTCCATGTACACTAACACAGTTCTGACTGTTGACACACACTGATAATATGGGTCATAAACTGCACACCAGTACTCCCCTGCATCTCCCACTGAGATATTAGAGATAACCAGGTTACCATTATCACGGTACCATCTCACTCTGCTCATTCTCTGATTAAACTCTACATTAAATATTCTTCCCTCTGTTCGGTGTGACTTGATAAACCAATCATGCTCCCTATCCTCTCCCCAATCTCTGCATCTGAGAGTGACCTTTTCTCCCTCTGAGAACAGCTCTACAGCAGGGGGGCCAAATTTGGGGCACACCACCAGATAATACTCTTGCTCTCTGATAGAGGTTACACAGTCGTACCAACCTGAGTGGTTTAACATTAGAGATGAAAACACCAGAGAGTAGTTTTGGTCTACTGAAGGCACAGTCTGGTTGTGTAGTTCTAGGTCAGTGTTAGAGCGTGTTTTTGGATTATACTTCCACCAACGTGGCAGCTGGTCATCAGTGGAGTCGGTGATAGTGCACGGCAACACAGCGGTCTCTCCCACTGAGCGGTACATTATCTCATACGGTACCAACTTCACAGTGTGACTGCTAACACACTGCTGTTGGTTCATCACCAGACAGTTGTACCATGTAAAGTCTGTTGTTGTGATGTTGGATACACGAAGAGCTGATGTGTTTGTCACCACTTGGTATCTTCCTCTAACATTGTCCATCACTGATGTCGTATTGCCCCCAAAAACTCTGCTCCATGTTTCTTGCTCATATCTAGAGTCCCATTTGAGCCACTGGATATCCAGATTATCAGCTGCTCCCCTACATGTGATGTCCACTGTTTCTTCAAGTCTCCCTGCAAAAAGTCTCCCATCTATTGAAGTAGTACAAACAGTAATAGTGATGTTGTTCTCATGCGTCACGTTGCCCTCAGTCCAACACTCCTCTTGGTACCGGCCGGAGTCTGAATGGGTCAGGTTGAGGATGGTGTAAGAAGAAGTATTCACCGTGCTGACAAGTCGTTGTTCCAAGTGTTCAGGTAGTGAGGGGTTGTTGGACCAGAGGTCAGAGGTGTTCCACAGGACAAGCTTCTCCTCACCAACAGATCTGGAGATCAGGCAGGAGTCGGTGTTCTCGGGGAGGTTGAAGGTGTAATTGGTCCTTTCCTCCTGGATGATGATCTGTTCTTCTGCATGGATGTTGTTGATGAGAGCAAACAGCAGGAAGGAGATCTCTGTGACTGCAGCCATTCTGCCCCGAGGTCGACAAACACTGACACCACTCAGCTCATATACGCTCTACACCTCTAACCCTCATCAGCAGCTGCTCTTTATCTGTTATCAAACATTCATTTTTTATCTCATTATTAGAGGAAACTTTGCAAAATCAGCTCTCTATCCAGTAATAAATGTCCTTTACATGACTAAAACCAGAGGCTGACGTGTCTTCATGCACGCATTATTCAGAGATAAGAGAGAGAGGGGAAGGGTGTGTGTGTGTGTGTGTGTGTGTGTGTGTGTGTGTGTGTGTGTGTGTGTGTGTGTTTGACTGTGTCTGTGTGTGTGTGTGTCTGTGTGTGTGTGTGCATGCCTGTGTGTCTGTGTGTGTGTCTGTTTGTGTATGTGTGTGTGTGTGTGTGTTTGACTGTGTCTGTGTGTGTGTGTGTGTGTGCGTGCATGCGTGTCTGTGTGTGTGTGTGTGTGTGTGTGTGTGTGTGTATGTGTATGTGTGTGTGTCTCTGTGTGTGTGTGTGTGTGTTCTCTGATGTTTGAGGTAATGTCTAATGAATGCTCTGTATTGTTTGGTTATTATTATTATTATTATTATTATTATTATTATTATTATTATTATTATATATTATATGGTTAGGTGTTTTGCACACACACATAAACAGAGACACAGAACACACAGACACACACAGACACACAAACACATACACACACAAACCCAGACACACTGACACACACAAACACAAACAGACACACACACACACACACACACACACACACACACACTGACACACACAGACACAAACAGACACACACACAACATTTAAGGAAACATTCAACCATTTTTCAACCCTTCAGACTTGCTTTCAGTTGTGTGACATTGCTTCTTCACGTATCAATTTTGTGTACCAGATAAGATTAAGAATCTGCTGGCCGAGGACGACGTAGGTAACTTTACCAAGCTGGTGCTGGTCAATGCCTTGTACTTCAGAGGCGAATGGAACAGACAGTTTCTGAAGAAAGACGCACCTGATGCTCAGTTTAGACTCAACAAGGTAACACTGCTGAAAGCAAACATTGCCTCCTGATGTGGAAGTCTAATATTTACAGGCATTTTATCTCTGGTTTGATCCAACAACTGCTACGACCAAAACTGTATCTGGGTCTGACAGCAGCTAACGTTAGCCTACCGCTAGCTACTTAACACTATACTCGACAGCAGCTAACGTTAGCCTACCGCTAGCTAGTTAACACCATACTCGACAGCAGCCTACCGCTAGCTACTTAACACTATACTCGACAGCAGCTAACGTTAGCCTACCGCTAGCTAGTTAACACTATACTCGACAGCAGCTAACGTTAGCCTACCGCTAGCTACTTAACAC
>NC_135859.1:36605465-36607965 GCF_031162955.1 Sander vitreus
GACACACACACACACACACACAAAGACACAGACAGACAGACACACACACACACACACAGACACACACACACACACACAAAGACACAGACAGACACACACACAGACACACACACAGACACACACACACACACACACAAAGACACAGACAGACACACACACACACAAAGAAACAGACACACACACACACACACACACAAAGACACAGACAGACACACACAGACACACACACACACAAACACACACACAGCACACACACACACACACACACACACACACACACATGTGTAGTTGTCTTTAATGTGGCTGTTGAAATTCAGGTCTGAGTCCACGACTACCACCAAGATGTGTACATTTAAACTGAACTCATAATGAGTTTTTTCAGCCCATTGTTATTGTTATTGTTGTTATTGTTATTGTTATTGGCATCGATATTACTGATAACTGTCAAGCGTTTAAAATCGGCTGCAGAAAATGTCTGGCCCACTCTACATTTTTATTTTAAAAATCTGGGCCAATGGAATAGCCCTGGTATAGATTAACTAGGGTAAGGTGTGAGCATGCAGCAAACAGGCCACTTCATGCATTACAGACATAAAGTGAACAAGATTACAAGATTAGGTGCTAAAGATAAACATCAACATATGAGAAGTGATGCAAACAGGAAGCCACAGCTAAGAGAGTGTGATTAGCTACAGGAAACTACAGAGAGATACTGTTCCAATGCTAGATGTATTAGTGTTTATGAGAAGCGAGGGCCAGGGCAAAGCACATCTCATGGCAGTCTCTCTGTACTTTGTACTTTAAATGCACATGACAATACACTTGAACGTGAACTTATTATGGTCTGTTTCTGCCTGTTTAGGTTAGGAATAATTGCTGTAGAGTTTCCTAAATGACTCGTTAAAGGAGCGAGACGCTTTTCTGCTTGAGGCTGCTGCATGTCATGGTGAGTGCTGATTGGCTGATACATCGTCCCAACATCTACCAACCAGATAGTGTTGTGGGCGGGACATGAAGTGAGACTCAGTGGTGAGTGCTGATTGGCTGATACACGTCTAACATCTACCAACCAGATAGTGTTGTGGGCGGGACATGAAGTGAGACTCAGTGGTGAGGTAAACAGGAGCAGAGGGAGAGACTCAGAGCTAGAAGGAGACAAACAACACCTTTATTTCCTTAACTTTATAATAAAACCCAAAAAGAAGATCCCAACGCCAACAGCAAGCAGCAGTTCCCAAACCCAGAATGATGACATGATGAGACCAGATAGAGAGATTAGAGAGTTATAATGGGTCTCTATCTGAGATATAACAACAGAAATGGAGGGAGCACATCTGATATGTGAAGGCAGCAGCTTCCCCCGTCGTGGAGCAGCAGCTGGAAAGGCTCTGTCCCATATTTGGCAGTTTGCAGATGATCTGTATCTGTGATTAATTATGAAGTTAAGGAAATAAAAGGTGTTGTTTGTCTCAGCTACAGCTCTGAGTCTCTCCCTCTGCTCCTGTTTACCTCACCACTGAGTCTCACTTCATGTCCCGCCCACAACACTATCTGGTTGGTAGATGTTAGACGTGTATCAGCCAATCAGCACTCACCACTGAGTCTCACTTCATGTCCCGCCCACAACACTATCTGGTTGGTAGATGTTAGACGTGTATCAGCCAATCAGCACTCACCATGACATGCAGCAGCCTCAAGCAGAAGCGTCTCGCAGGCAGAAACAGACCTAAACAGGCAGAAACAGACCATAATAAGTTCACGTTCAAGTGTATTGTCATGTGCATTTAAAAGTACAAAGTACAGAGAGACTGCCATGAGATGTGCTTTGCCCTGGCCCTCGCTTCTCATAAACACTAATACATCTAGCATTGGAACAGTATCTCTCTGTAGTTTCCTGTAGCTAATCACACTCTCTTAGCTGTGGCTTCCTGTTTGCATCACTTCCTATATGTTGATGTTTATCTTTAGCACCTAATCTTGTAATCTTGTTCACTTTATGTCTGTAATGCATGAAGTGGCCTGTTTGCTGCATGCTCACACCTTACCCTAGTTAATCTATACCAGGGCTATTCCATTGGCCCAGATTTTAAAATAAAAATGTAGGTGGGCCAGACATTTTCTGCAGCCGATTTTAAACGCTTGACAGTTATCAGTAATATCGATGCCAATAACAATAACAATAACAATAGGCGAAAAAACTCATTATCAGTTCAGTTTAAATGTACACATCTTGGTGTAGCCATGGACTCAGACCTGAATTTCAACAGCCACATTAAGACAACTACATATGTGTGTGTGTGTGTGTGTGTCTTTGTCTGTGTCTTTGTGTGTGTGTGTGTGTGTGTGTCTGTCTGTGTCTTTGTGTGTGTGTGTGTGTGTGTCTGTTTCTTTGTGTGTGTGTGTGTCTGTCTGTGTCTTTGTGTGTGTGTGTGTGTGTGTGTCTGTGTGTGTGTCTTTGTGTGTGTGTCTGTCTGTGTCTTTGTGTGTGTGTGTGTGTGTG
>NC_135859.1:36612965-36615465 GCF_031162955.1 Sander vitreus
TGAAAGTAAGGGGTATCCAGATACATTACGCAACAAGGAACAATGGCTGCCAGATCGACCAGAGAGACTCATAAATATAATAGAAGTATTTTCGGCTTAAAGAATTGATTTAAAAATTACGAAAGTCTTGTTTTGTGCTCTACACAGTCCTGTACATATATATTTGCATTCGCTAGCTTGCTATGCTAACGCTAATGCTAACATTAACGTTACATTGCTTACTTGCACAACAGCCCCGCATTTCTCTGCCTTGAATGGACTCCATGCATGTCTACAGTGTTAACTAAACTCCATTAGCAGTGAATTTCGTTTGATATCAGTGTATAACACTACTTGCTTTGGAGACATTGATACTTGCTTTACATATACTGTCCTGTATCACACAGGGACGCCGGAGGAAACCCAGCAGCTGATCCACTTTCTGGTCTGAAAATGAGCAAAAGTTTCTGCATTCATGTTGTAGCCATTCATTATTGTATTGGTACTGTATTATTGTAATCATGTAATTCATTCCTGTTCATGCACCTGTACATTGTTGTTGGTTATGATACAGGACACTAATGAAAGAAAAGGGGTATGAGGGGAAAGGTTCCTGGCCAACAGGCATCAGACTGGTCTGGAGGGAAAGGTTCCTGGCCAACAGGCATCAGACTGGTCTGGAGGGAAAGGTTACTGGCCAACAGGCATCAGACTGGTCTGGAGGGATGGGTTACTGGCCAACAGGCATCAAACTGGTCTGGAGGGAAAGGTTACTGGCCAACAGGCATCAGACTGGTCTGGAGGGAAGGGTTACTGGCCAACAGGCATCAAACTGGTCTGGAGGGATAGGTTACTGGCCAACAGGCATCAGACTGGTCTGGAGGGAAAGGTTACTGGCCAACAGGCATCAGACTGGTCTGGAGGGAAAGGTTACTGGCCAACAGGCATCAGACTGGTCTGGAGGGAAAGGTTACTGGCCAACAGGCATCAGACTGGTCTGGAGGGAAAGGTTACTGGTCAACAGGCATCAGACTGGTCTGGAGGGATAGGTTACTGGCCAACAGGCATCAGACTGGTCTGGAGGGAAAGGTTACTGGCCAACAGGCATCAGACTGGTCTGGAGGGAAAGGTTACTGGCCAACAGGCATCAGACTGGTCTGGAGGGAAAGGTTACTGGCCAACAGGCATCAGACTGGTCTGGAATTTCAGAATAGCTGCTTTTAGTTTTTTTCTTTGTTTGTGGTCTTGTGTGTCTTTATTTAGTTTTATACATTTGAGTTCCCTCTTTATATGTGTGGGACATGTAAGTTATGGTTCTAATAGTTGTCATAATGTTTACTTTATTGGGCAATAAAGACAGCTTTTTGTTAACAAAGAAAGTGTTTCTGAACATCAATGACTTTCAAAACAGTGATAACTGAAACAGATATACAACACACCATGCAGTGTGTATACAAATATTTATTGCAAACAGACCTAAGTATGTATGATGATGTAACCAAGTGGCATCTCATTTCATAGGGGAGTGTTTTCACCCCTACCCCTTACCACTCGGTTTCGAGGGACAAAAGCTAGGGGTAAGACGAAGGGGTAAGACAGAGAAATGGGATTCAGCCTTAACCCTCAAACAGCCGTTTAAAAGTTGTGGGTTCCAGCATTTTGGCCCCACAAAGCTGTCGGGACCCCACACGTATACTGGACTCCCGGATGTTGGACCCCACGAATATAGTTAAACAAGAACACACACACACACACACACACACACACACACGGTCCATCACGGTGTCACGCACCTCTTTCAGCTGGGCGATCTCTTTGCTTTCCACGTGTCTCTGAGCATTGTTGGTTATGGCCTTCACTCTGGTTGCGTACCTGGGAAGTTCAGGTGTTTTTTTAGGAGTTTGTTAGCATTCAAATGGATGAAAACACGGATCTCTGTTTGTTTCTTACACGAGAGAAGTGAGCGTCTCGTCGAGGTTGCATTCTGAAGGAGAGATGTTGACGATCATGAGGGTTTTGGCGTTTCCTCCGAGTGAGTCCTGCATCACCTGAGAGAAGAAACAGTTGGCTAACCTGCATCCAACTAGTCCTCCAAAACAGACGAGGATATCGGTGGGTTGTGTGTATGCAAGTGTGTGTGTGTATGCAAGTGTGTGTATATGTGTCTGTGTGAGTGTATGTATGTGTGTGAAAGTATGCAAGTGTGTGTATGTGTGTCTGTGAGTATGCAAGTGTGTATCTGTGTGTATGCATGTCCCTGTAACTTGCTGCTGTAACAGAGTGTTGAGAGGTGAACTGGCATCTCTCCAGCTACCAGTCCGATGGGGACTTAACCCAGCGACCCTCTGGTTCCCAACCCAACGCTCTACAGACTGACCTACTGCTGCCCCGTTACCTGTGTGAGCTTGCTGTTCCTGTACGGTACGTGTGGCAGTTCTGCAGACAACGCTGAGATCACATCTCCCAGAGCGCTCAGAGACTTGTTAATGGAGTTAGCCTCCTGCAGGAAGGCAGAGAGAGA
>NC_135859.1:36675931-36678431 GCF_031162955.1 Sander vitreus
AACACACACACACACACACACACACACACACACACACACACACACACACACAGACACACCTTGTGTATGACAGCGGGCAGCAGAACGCTGCATGGCGGCTGTGGGACTGGTGGGACCAGAGGGACTGGTGGGACTGGTGGGACCAGAGGGACTGGTGGGACCAGAGGGACTGGTGGGACTGGTGGGACCAGAGGGACTGGTGGGACGGGGCTCCTCTGGGCCTCCAGCAGCTCCGTGATCTCTCTCTCCCTCTGGTACAGACTCTCTTTCAGCTCCTCCAGACGCGCTCTAGCCCCCTCCAGTGGCCCCTCAGACTCACTGCAGGCCTGAGGACCAACACAAAGGGTCCGTACACCCAAATCACAAACACATGTTCATAGACCAGTCTGTGGTTTTACTCAACATCCTCTGAACTAAACTATTAGTCACTCAGAAAGTAGGTAATATGTCATTTAAATAAGGTTTATTGACCATGAATTAAAACATCTTTTTTAAAAGCATCAAAAGAAAATAATGTGAGATCTCCGTGACGCCAACCCACCGCCGGCTGCTGTTCAGACCGCCTCCTCTTCTCTGAACTTTCGGCTTCTTCTTTCCGCTGCGACACCGTCAACATCTGTTGGACTTTCCCCACTTCCTGTCTGGCCATCTGCAGCTCCTGCAGCGCTGCTCATATACAGGTGAACACATGAATGTTTCTGTTCAAATTCATTCACAAAGTTAGAAGACAAATACGATCATAAGACAGAAGACGTGAAATGGGACACCCTGGTAAGCTTCGTGAAGAGCGCCTTTTCTTTCCTTTTTTTCAGCGTTTTTGGTTGCTTATGTCAGCGTATTTTTGTCGCCTTTTCTAGAGTTTTTGTCGCCTTTTTTGTCGCCTATTTCGTCGCCTTTTTCAGCGTTTTTGTCAACTATTTTTGTTTCCTTTTTAGTTGTTTTGTCACCTTTTTTGTCACCTTTTTTGTCGCCTTTTTTGTCGCCTTTTTCAGCGTTTTTGTCACCATTTTAGTTGTTATTTTCAGCGTATTTTGTCGCCTTTATCAGCGTTTTTGTCAACTATTTGTTGCATGTTTAGTTAGTTTTTGTCATCTTTTTTTGTCGCCTTTTTGTCGCCTTTTTTGTCATCTTTTTCGTCACTTTTTTCAGCGTTTTTGTGACCATTTTAGTTGTTATTTTCAGTGTATTTTGTCGCCTTTTTCAGCGTTTTTGTCATATTTTTTGTCGCCTTTTTCAGCGTTTTTGTCATATTTTTTGTCACCTTTTTCAGCGTTTTTTTTTGTCAACTATTTTTGTTTCCTTTTTAGTTGTTTTGTCGCCTTTTTTTGTCATATTTTTTGTCGCTTTTTTCAGCGTTTTTGTCAACCATTTTTAGTTATTATTTTCAGCTGTATTTTGTCGCCTTTTTTGTCAGCTGTTTTTTGTCATCTTTTTTTGTTTTTGTCATATTTTTTGTCACTTTTTTCAGTGTTTTTGTCATCTTTTTAGTTGTTATTTTCAGCGTATTTTGTCGCCTTTTTTCAGCGCTTTTTTGTCATATTTTTTTGTCGCCTTTTTTCAGCGTTTTTGTGACCATTTTAGTTGTTATTTTCAGTGTATTTTGTCGCCTTTTTCAGCGTTTTTGTCATATTTTTTGTCGCCTTTTTCAGCGTTTTTGTCATATTTTTTGTCGCCTTTTTCAGCGTTTTTGTCATATTTTTTGTCACCTTTTTCAGCGTTTTTTTTTGTCAACTATTTTTGTTTCCTTTTTAGTTGTTTTGTCACCTTTTTTGTCATATTTTTTGTCACTTTTTTCAGTGTTTTTGTCATCTTTTTAGTTGTTATTTTCAGTGTATTTTGTCACCTTTTTCAGCGTTTTTGTCAACTATTTGTTGCATGTTTAGTTTCAGTGTTTTTGTCATCTTTTTAGTTGTTATTTTCAGTGTATTTTGTCACCTTTTTCAGCGTTTTTGTCACCTTTTTTGTCATCTTTTTAGTTGTTATTTTCAGCGTATTTTGTCGCCTTTTCTAGAGTTTTTGACGCCTTTTTTGTGGCCTTTCTCAGCTTTTTTTTACGCTGTGTTTTTGCCTGTAAAACTCAGCTACTGCTCTGCTAAAGGCAGACTAGTAAACATCCGGACACTCACGGCCAGCGTGCTGTTTGGGAATGTAACCGCTCCGCTCTGCTGCTGTTGAAGCTGCCGGTGAACATCTAGTTTGATACACTCTATGGTGAATGACCAGCGTAAAACACAGCGAGACAACATTTATATTGTTGTTCTTTCAAAGTGGACGACTGACGCCCCTGGGTATTAGACTCTTTTTAAAACAAAGAGAAATGTGTGCATGCAGACTCACTGGAGGCCTGGTGGCTGTGCAGGACGTCCAGCCGGCTGCAGAACAGTTCCAGCATTTTGCTCTAAAAGAAAGACAGAAACAACGTTGGTCCAATAACTGCCTGAAGCAGTTTGGTCTAAGTTCCCCCACAGTCCTGTCAGATCAACTCCTGCACCCTTCATCC
>NC_135859.1:36690931-36698431 GCF_031162955.1 Sander vitreus
CTCTGTGTGTCTGTGGTTCCAGCCCCTCCCTCTGTGTGTCTGTGGTTCCTGCCCCTCCCTATGTGTTTTTGGTTCCTGCCCCTCTCTCTGTGTGTCTTTGGTTCCTGCCCCTCCCTCTATGTGTTTTTGGTTCCTTCCCCTCCCTCTGTGTTTTTGGTTCCTGCCCCTCTCTCTGTGTGTCTTTGGTTCCTGCCCCTCTCTATGTGTTTTTGGTTCCTGCCCCTCCCGATGTGTTTTTGGTTCCTGCCCCTCCCTCTGTGTGTCTGTGGTTCCTGCCCCTCCCTATGTGTCTTTGGTTCCTGCCCCTCCCTCTGTGTGTCTGTGGTTCCTGCCCCTCCCTCTGTGTGTCTTTGGTTCCTGCTCCTCCCTCTGTGTGTCTGTGGTTCCTGCCCCTCCCTCTGTGTGTCTGTGGTTCCTGCCCCTCCCTATGTGTGTCTGTGGTTCCTGCCCCTCTCTCTGTGTGTCTTTGGTTCCTGCCCCTCCCTCTGTGTGTCTTTGGTTCCTGCCCCTCCCTATGTGTGTTGTGGTTCCTGCCCCTCTCTCTGTGTGTCTGTGGTTCCTACCCCTCCCTCTGTGTGTCTTTGGTTCCTGCCCCTCCCTCTGTGTGTCTGTGGTTCCTGCCCCTCTCTCTGTGTGTCTTTGGTTCCTGCCCCTCTCTGTGTGTTTTTGGTTCCTGCCCCTCCCTATGTGTTTTTGGTTCCTGCCCCTCTCTCTATGTGTTTTTGGTTCCTGCCCCTCCCTATGTGTTTTTGGTTCCTGCCCCTCTCTCTGTGTGTCTTTGGTTCCTGCCCCTCTCTCTGTGTGTCTGTGGTTCCTGCCCCTCCCTCTGTGTGTCTGTGGTTCCTGCCCCTCCCTATGTGTGTCTGTGGTTCCTGCCCCTCACTATGTGTTTTTGGTTCCTGCCCCTCCCTCTGTGTGTCTGTGGTTCCTGCCCCTCCCTCTGTGTGTCTGTGGTTCCTGCCCCTCCCTATGTGTGTCTGTGGTTCCTGCACCTCACTATGTGTTTTTGGTTCCTGCCCCTCCCTCTGTGTGTCTGTGGTTCCTGCTCCTCCCTTTGTGTGTCTGTGGCTCCCGCCCCTCCCTCTGTGTGTCTGTGGTTCCCACCCCTCCCTATGTGTGTCTTTGGTTCCTGCCCCTCCCTTTGTGTGTCTGTGGTTCCTGCCCCTCTCTCTGTGTGTCTTTGGTTCCTTCCCCTCCCTATGTGTTTTTGGTTCCTGCCCCTCTCTCTGTGTGTCTTTGGTTCCTGCCCCTCCCTCTGTGTGTCTTTGGTTCCTGCCCCTCCCTCTGTGTGTCTTTGGTTCCTGCCCCTCCCTCTGTGTGTCTGTGGTTCCTGCCCCTCTCTCTGTGTGTCTTTGGTTCCTGCCCCTCTCTCTGTGTGTCTGTGGTTCCTGCCCCTCCCTCTGTGTGTCTGTGGTTCCTGCCCCTCCCTCTGTGTGTCTGTGGTTCCTGCCCCTCCTTCTGTGTGTCTGTGGTTCCTGCCCCTCCCTCTGTGTGTCTGTGGTTCCAGCCCCTCCCTCTGTGTGTCTGTGGTTCCTGCCCCTCCCTATGTGTTTTTTGTTCCTGCCCCTCTCTCTGTGTGTCTTTGGTTCCTGCCCCTCCCTCTGTGTGTCTGTGGTTCCTGCCCCTCTCTCTGTGTGTTTTTGGTTCCTGCCCCTCCCTATGTGTTTTTGGTTCCTGCCCCTCTCTCTGTGTGTCTGTGGTTCCTGCCCCTCCCTCTGTGTGTCTTTGGTTCCTGCCCCTCCCTCTGTGTGTCTGTGGTTCCTGCCCCTCTCTCTGTGTGTCTTTGGTTCCTGCCCCTCCCTATGTGTTTTTGGTTCCTGCCCCTCCCTATGTGTTTTTGGTTCCTGCCCCTCTCTCTATGTGTTTTTGGTTCCTGCCCCTCTCTCTGTGTGTCTTTGGTTCCTGCCCCTCTCTATGTGTTTTTGGTTCCTGCCCCTCTCTCTGTGTGTCTTTGGTTCCTGCCCCTCTCTCTGTGTGTCTGTGGTACCATCCCCTCCCTCTGTGTGTCTGTGGTTCCTGCCCCCTCCCTCTGTGTGTCTTTGGTTCCTGCCCCTCCCTCTGTGTTTCTTTGGTTCCTGCCCCTCCCTATGTGTTTTTGGTTCCTGCCCCCTCCCTATGTGTTTTTTGGTTCCTGCCCCCTCTCTGTGTGTCTTTGGTTCCTGCCCCTCTCTGTGTGTCTGTGGTTCCTGCCCCCTCCCTATGTGTTTTTTGGTTCCTGCCCCTCTCTCTGTGTGTCTTTGGTTCCTGCCCCTCCCTATGTGTCTTTGGTTCCTGCCCCTCTCTCTGTGTGTCTTTGGTTCCTGCCCCTCCCTCTGTGTGTCTGTGGTTCCTGCCCCTCTCTCTGTGTGTCTTTGGTTCCTGCCCCTCCCTCTGTGTGTCTGTGGTTCCTGCCCCTCTCTCTGTGTGTCTTTGGTTCCTGCCCCTCCCTCTGTGTGTCTGTGGTTCCAGCCCCTCCCTCTTTGTGTCTGTGGTTCCTGCCCCTCCCTTTGTGTGTCTGTGGCTCCCGCCCCCTCCCTCTGTGTGTCTGTGGTTCCTGCCCCTCCCTATGTGTTTTTGGTTCCTGCCCCTCTCTCTATGTGTCTTTGGTTCCAGCCCCTCCCTCTGTGTGTCTGTGGTTCCAGCCCCCTCCCTCTTTGTGTCTGTGGTTCCAGTCCCTCCCTCTGTGCGTCTGTGGTTCCTGCCCCTCCCTTTGTGTGTCTGTGGCTCCCTGCCCCTCCCTCTGTGTGTCTGTGGTTCCTGCCCCTCCCTATGTGTGTCTGTGGTTCCTGCCCCTCCCTCTGTGTGTCTGTGGTTCCAGCCCCTCCCTCTGTGTGTCTGTGGTTCCTGCCCCCCTCCCTCTGTGTGTCTTTGGTTCCTGCCCCTCTCTCTGTGTGTCTGTGGTTCCTGCCCCTCCCTATGTGTTTTTGGTTCCTGCCCCTCTCTCTGTGTGTCTTTGGTTCCTGCCCCTCCCTCTGTGTGTCTTTGGTTCCTGCCCCTCCCTCTGTGTGTCTTTGGTTCCTGCCCCTCCCTATGTGTTTTTGGTTCCTGCCCCTCTCTCTGTGTGTCTTTGGTTCCTGCCCCTCTCTATGTGTTTTTGGTTCCTGCCCCTCCCTATGTGTTTTTGGTTCCTGCCCCTCTCTATGTGTTTTTGGTTCCTGCCCCTCCCTATGTGTTTTTGGTTCCTGCCCCTCTCTATGTGTTTTTGGTTCCTGCCCCTCCCTCTGTGTGTCTGTGGTTCCTGCCCCCCTCCCTCTGTGTGTCTTTGGTTCCTGCCCCTCCCTCTGTGTGTCTGTGGCTCCCGCCCCTCCCTCTGTGTGTATGTGGTTCCCACCCCTCCCTATGTGTGTCTGTGGTTCCTGCCCCTCTCTCTGTGTGTCTTTGGTTCCTGCCCCTCTCTCTGTGTGTCTGTGGTTCCTGCCCCTCCCTATGTGTTTTTTGTTCCTGCCCCTCTCTCTCTGTGTTTTTGGTTCCTGCCCCTCTCTATGTGTTTTTGGTTCCTGCCCCTCTCTCTATGTGTCTTTGGTTCCTGCCCCTCCCTCTGTGTGTCTGTGGTTCCCCCCGTGTCTCCTCAGACAGGAATGTGGGCGAGCCGTCACGCTGCTACTTTCCTCCCAGAAACACCTTTCAGAGAAACAGAGAGGGAGTCAGGAGCTACAGAGAAACGCCTGTGGGACAAAAGTCACTTGGGTTATCTGCTGAGACATGCCGGCTGAATAAAGACAATGTAAAGATACGACAAACATCATATCATCAGCAGCATCAGCCAGGATAGGCCAATGCTCGGGGCACCGGGAGTCCAAATGATTAAAGATTAACGTTTAACGACAAACACGTTGGAAACCTGTTTAAAAACCTACCGTGAACGCCTGGAAAAGCGCCAAAACAAACAAACAGCAGAAGTCGCAAAAGCAACAACAAAAAATCTGATAAAAAATTGAAAAAACATAAAAATAATAATAAAAAATAAATATATATATAATAATAAAACGTCAATCATACGGGGTTGTTAAAGGGTAAAGAAAATGCCAAAATGCATAAAAAAAAATGTTAAAAAAAAATCTCAAAAACATTAGAGCAATCGTCAAACATATCCACCTAAAAAATAAAAATAAATAAATAAAAAAGTCTAAAAAACAGACAAAAATGTCACTTACAAAAACAAATAGCAGAAGTTGCAAAAGCAACAAAAACAAAAAATATTTAAAAAAAAACGCTGACAAGAAATGACCTCGACAGAAACGTTTAAAAAAACGTCACTCATACCCGTAAAAAACCTGCCAAAATGCAGAAAAAAAAGAGTTTAAAAAATATTTTTAAAAAACATTAAAAACGTCAAACCCGCCTAATAAAAAGTCCTAAAAAAAAAAAAAAAAAAGTCAAAAAAACTCCGACAAAAATATAAAAAAAAACGCTGAATAACAATGTCGGAAAAAAAGTTGAAAATAAAAAATGGCAAAAAAAACAAACAAACAAACAAAAAAAAAAATTTAAAAAAAAACAAACACTAAAACAAACGTCAAACACCTCAAACATACCGGCCTAAAAAAATGTCCTAAAAATGAAAAAAAAAAGTTAAAAAAACGTTGAAAAAAAAAATGTCAAAAATACCAAACAGAAGAACCACAATAAAAGCCGCAAAAGCAACAAAAACATTGAAGAAAGGAACACAAACGTTTAAAAAAAACTCCAACAAAAATACAAAAAAATGTCAAAAAAAAATTTCGGAAAAATCAACAATGTTGAAAAAAAAACTACAAAAAACGTTAAACATACCCGTAAAAATGCCGCAAAATGCAGCCATAAAAAGTTTTTAAAAAAACGTGAAAAATGTCACAAAAACATTAAAACAAACATCAAAAACATCAAACATAACCGCCTAAAAAAAAGTCATATAAATGAAAAAAAAGTCCAAAAAAACCACTGAAAAAAAGGCGGAAAAAAACAATGTTGAAAAAAAAGTTGAAAAAAAAAAATGGCAAAAATACCAAACAGAAGAACCACGAAAAAGCTGCAAAAGCAACAAAAACATTGAAGAAAGGAACAAAAACGTTTAAAAAAAACCCCGTAAAAAAACGTTTAAAAAAACCCGTAAAAAAACATTTAAAAAAACCCGTAAAAAAACGTGAAAAATGTCATAAAAACATTTAAAAAATCGTCAAAAAACGTTAAACATACCCGCCCAAAAAAAAGTCAAAAAACGTCAAAAAAACTTCGAGAAAAATGTAAAAAACATCGGAAAAAACAATGTTGAAAAAAAAGTTGAACATAATGTTGAAACATCATTACAAAAACCCCTGTTTCAAATGTCAGATTAAACATTTGTAGTCTTGCCTCCTCCCCCCCTCGCCCCCTCGCCCCCCCAGATTAATTTGGTGCTGGGTTTAAGTTTGGAGTCAAAGGTCAAAGGTCAAAGGTTGATGAACAGCTGATGTGTGTCTGACCTGCCATGTTGTCCCCGTACTGCTCACGCTGGCTGTTGTGGATGATTGGCCGCTGGTCCTGCAGCTCCGGTATGCTGCCCGGTATCTCCTCCGGTCCCGGCGCCGTGACGGGGACGCGTCCCGGCCGCGGGGACACGGTCAGGTCCTCGGGGCAGGCGGAGACGTTAGTCGTCTCCCAGGCGCCTGACAGGATAACATGATATTTAGTTATGCAAAACATGCAAAGAGTAACTGAGAAATCACCATCACCAAACTCCACCAGACTCCATGTAAATAATCAGGACTTTTATCATCGTAAAACACACTTCATTCAAAGTGGACAGAAACTAAATAAAACTATCAAAAGCCGTCTTGGTTCATCTTTCCACTGTTCCAATAATCACCACTCTGGTTTGGTTGAAATAAACCCTTAATTCACCCATTTACATGTGGAGATATGCTGGCTCTATACACGCTAAAAGTCCTGATTATTTACATGGAGTCTGGTGGAAATATGCTGGCTCTATACACGCTAAAAGTACTGATTATTTACATGGACTCTGGTGGAGATATGCTGGCTCTATACACGCTAAAAGTACTGATTATTTACATGGACTCTGGTGGAGATATGCTGGCTCTATACACGCTAAAAGTCCTGATTATTTACATGGAGTCTGGTGGAAATATGCTGGCTCTATACACGCTAAAAGTCCTGATTATTTACATGGAGTCTGGTGTAGTTTGGTGATGGTGATTTCGGGGCTGTTTCATGTTAAACTAAAAGGATCTTCCTCTTTAACTAAAAGGTCTATCTCTGTAGGGATCCTTTCATAATGTTGTCAGACACTTTTGGTGCTTAATTCAAGTTTTTATTTTTGACGCTTTATTTCACATTTGTGTCACCATGTGGACTACCTGCGAACCCAAATAAATGCCTGTACTGCCTAACGCCGACTTTCTCTCTTATTTGATCTTTTTATCTTTTTGTTGCTTATTCTGACATTATTTTTACAACGTTTTTGTGACTTTTTGGCGTTTTTGACATCTTTGATGAGGTTTTCCTTCAGCTTTTTTGACCCTTTTTTCTTTGTCTTTCTTTGCTTCTTCAACATTTTTCCGTCCCTTTTTGGCTTCTGTTGTCTGATATCTCACAACGAAATGATCAGCTGTTTCACACTCACGTTGTTTGCCTGCAGGCGCCACAGAGTGATGCCTCCCCACTTTCTTTCCCAGGAACGTCAGTGAATAAGATCCATTCTCCGCTCCGGATGCGTTTCCATACATCGTGACGTAAATATATGTGTTGGGTCTTCGTTTAGGAGACGACAGGCGACAGAATCAGTCCGAAAATCTGCAGAGAAAAGGAGTAAACACATTTTAAAGCCACAATGGAGTAAACACAACGATCCTCAACAGATGAGAGACGTTTCCAGTGTTTGAATCTGTATTATGAACTGGTGATGAACCCATCAAACTGTTGGCAGATGTCGATGAGCTCAGGCAGCAGATTGTCTCAGCGACAGTCGACCAGGAGCTCATCGACAGGAAGGACACGGAGTTGTGTCTGTCTTCTCTGCTTGATGTCCACGCTGCTGCGGAGAACTGATCACACCTCTCACTGGGCACGCATTGGCACGAAAAAACCCATGTTTTCCCTGAACGGAGTGATATGGAGTCACTGGAAACCCACATTTGTGACTTTTAAATGACGAGAAACACAAAACATACCGATAACAGCGCTGGAAGAAGTATTCAGATCCTTTACTGCAGTACAAATACTAATACCACACTGTTATAATACTCTGTTACAAGTGTTAAAACTGTGTGTGTGTGTGTGTGTGTGTGTGTGTGTGTGTGTGTGTGTGTGTGTGTGTGTGTGTGTGTGTGTGTGTGTGTGTGTGTATCTGTGTGTGTGTGTGTGTGTGTGTGTGTGTGTGTGTGTGTGTGTGTGTGTGTGTGTGTGTGTGTGTGTGTGTCTCTGTGTGTGTGTGTATCTGTGTGTGTGTGTCTGTGTGTGTGTGTGTGTGTGTGTGTGTGTGTATCTGTGTGTGTGTGTGTGTGTGTGTGTGTGTGTGTGTTTGTGCATCTGTGTGTGTGTGTG
>NC_135859.1:36708386-36713386 GCF_031162955.1 Sander vitreus
CTCAGTTTCCATCGAGCTAGTGTTTGGAAAATATAGAAATAGAAGTGATAGAACATGGGACAACATCTGGGACACGGGAGAAGGTTTAATCCCTCTCTGGCGCGTCCAAACGATGTTTGACAAAACTCTGACTCAATAAGCAATATTACAACATTTCATTTCAGACATTTATTTACTGTTATAATCATACATAACCCTGAAGACTTTGGTGAACTGATTTCAAGCACCGAGACATTCATACACATCATAAGTTAAAGGTCCCATATCATGCTCATTTCCAGATTCATACTTGTATTTCGGGTTTCTACTAGAACATGTTTACATGCTTTAATGTTCAAAAAACACATTATTTTTCTCATACTGTCTGTCTGAATATACCTGTAGTCCCCCTCTGTCTGAAACGCTCCGTTTTAGTGCCTGTCTCTTTAAGACCCCCATCCTGAAAAAGCCCAGTCTGCTCTGATTGGTAACTTACTCCCCGTGAACTGGTACCTGATGGTTGTACTCCCAGTTACAGTTTCTGACGTCACACACACACATAAACAACAATGGCGCCCCCTGTTGATGCTGTACAGACGCCGCTGATTAACGGAGAGAAATAGACATAAATAGGCAACGTAAAGTAATTCTGCACATTGTAATCAAAACAATACACATACGATTGTGTACTACTACAGGTTATGTTTATCAAATGAAGCCCAAAATATGTTGTGGACTAGACATCGCTAGTATCAGCTAACGCTAGCTAACGTCAATGGTAGGTAGCCGCTAGCTAACGCTAACGCCAGCTAGAAGGGTTTGTCGTGACTTTGCCTGGAACGCTACCAAGTCGTGAGTTGTGACTTGAGGTCGTAACTAACGGGCTAAACATTGTGTCTGGAACGCAGCATAAATATAGTAAAGTTGTGACATCACAACCGTACAGGAAGTCCTGACGGCTCGTTTAAAGGTACAGTCCAAACTAAAGTCTCTTTTATATAGACCTTAGTGGTCCCCTAATACTGTATCTGAAGTCTCTTTTATATAGACCTTAGTGGTCCCCTAATACTGTATCTGAAGTCTCTTTTATATAGACCTTAGTGGTCCCCCTAATACTGTCTCTGAAGTCTCTTTTATATAGACCTTAGTGGTCCCCTAATACTGTATCTGAAGTCTCTTTATATAGACCTTAGTGGTCCCCTAATACTGTATCTGAAGTCTCTTTTATATAGACCTTAGTGGTCCCCTAATACTGTATCTGAAGTCTCTTTTATATAGACCTTAGTGGTCCCCTAATACTGTATCTGAAGTCTCTTTATATAGACCTTAGTGGTCCCCCCAATACTGTATCTGAAGTCTCTTTTATATAGACCTTAGTGGTCCCCTAATACTGTATCTGAAGTCTCTTTTATATAGACCTTAGTGGTCCCCTAATACTGTATCTGAAGTCTCTTTATATAGACCTTAGTGGTCCCCTAATACTGTATCTGAAGTCTCTTTTATATAGACCTTAGTGGTCCCCTAATACTGTATCTGAAGTCTCTTTTATATAGACCTTAGTGGTCCCCTAATACTGTATCTGAAGTCTCTTTTATATAGACCTTAGTGGTCCCCTAATACTGTATCTGAAGTCTCTTTTATATAGGCCTTAGTGGTCTTAGGGGTTTAAATCTGATGTTAATGTTGTGATTTATTCACCAAGACTACAAGAAGGATCTGGAGTCTGACATCAAGGGCGACACCGGCGGAGACTTCAGAACCGCTCTGCTTGAACTCTGCAAGGTACGTGTAAACAAAACAAGTCTATGCAAACTACACCAGACTCCATGTAAATAATCAGGACTTTTATCATTGTAAAACACACTTCATTCAAAGTGGACAGAAACTAAATAAAACTATCAAAAGCCGTCTTGGTTCATCTTTCCACTGTTCCAACAATCACCACTCTGGTTTGGTTGAAATAAACCCTTAATTCACCCATTTACATGTGGAAATATGCTGCGCCTATACACGCTAAAAGTCCTGATTATTTACATGGAGTCTGGTGGAGATATGCTGGCTCTATACACGCTAAAAGTCCTGATTATTTACATGGAGTCTGGTGGAAATATGCTGGCTCTATACACGCTAAAAGTCCTGATTATTTACATGGAGTCTGGTGTAGTTTGGTGATGGTGATTTCGGGGCTGTTTCATGTTAAACTAAAAGGATCTTCCTCTTTAACTAAAAGGTCTATCTCTGTAGGGATCCTTTCATAATGTTGTCAGACACTTAGAATAATAATCTGAGTCTGTCAGCGGCAGCAACAGAACTTTTAGTGTGTGTGTGTGTGTGTCTCTCTGTGTGTGTGTGTGTGTGTGTGTGTGTCTCTGTGTGTGTGTGTCTCTGTGTGTGTGTCTCTCTGTGTGTGTGTGTGTGTGTGTGTGTGTCTCTGTGTGTGTGTGTCTCTATGTGTGTGTCTCTATGTGTGTGTCTCTGTCTCTATGTGTGTGTGTGTGTGTGTGTCTCTTTGTGTGTGTGTGTCTCTGTGTGTCTCTGTGTGTGTGTGTGTGTGTGTGTGTGTGTGTGTGTCTGTGTGTGTGTGTGTGTGTGTGTGTGTGTGTGTGTGTGTGTGTGTGTGTGTGTGTGTGTGTGTGTGTGTCTCTGTGTGTGTGTGTGGCTGCTGGTTAAAGCATTCTCGCTCAACACTGGACCAGTTTCAAAGATTTTTGTCACTGAGACACCAATATATGGGTCCAGGACAGGTTAGAAAAAACCCTGAAATGCCCCTTTAAAATATGGGTTGTGTACTGTACCCCCCCCCCCCCCCCCCTCCCAGGCGGGCAGGACTGAAGGCGTGTGTGAGCAGCTGGTGGACAGCGACGCCCGGGCGCTGTACGAGGCCGGCGAGGGCAGGAAGGGAAGCGACTGCAAACCCTTCATCGAGATCCTCACCGCCAGGAGCGCCCCGCATCTCCGCAGAGGTCAGCCGGACAGAAATATACTTTTTACTCCACTACATTCATCTGTTCCAGCTTTAGTTACTAGTTACTTTAGTTACTAGTTACTTTAGTTACTAGTTACTTTAGTTACTCCGCTACATTCATCTGTTCCAGCTTTAGTTACTAGTTACTTTAGTTACTAGTTACTTTAGTTACTCCGCTACATTCATCTGTTCCAGCTTTAGTTACTAGTTACTTTAGTTACTAGTTACTTTAGTTACTCCGCTACATTCATCTGTTCCAGCTTTAGTTACTAGTTACTTTAGTTACTCCACTACATTCATCTGTTCCAGCTTTAGTTACTAGTTACTTTAGTTACTCCACTACATTCATCTGTTCCAGCTTTAGTTACTAGTTACTTTAGTTACTAGTTACATTCATACTAGTTCCAGCTTATGAGTTACTAGGTCACTAGTAGTTACTCAGCTACAGTCATCTGTTCCAGCATAGTAGGTCACTAGTTACTTTAGTTACTGGGCATAGTAGGTCATAGTAGGGCATAGCAGGGCATAGTAGGTCACAGTAGGGCATAGTAGGGCATAGCAGGGCATCAGTTCCAGGGCTTATAGGGTTACTAGTATACTTTATAGTTACTAGTTACTATAGTTACTAGTTACATAGCAGTGACCTATGCAGTCATCGTAGTTCCAGCTTTAGTTACTAGTTGACTATAGTGACATAGCTGCATAGCAGGGCGTAGTAGGGCATAGCAGGACATAGCAGGACATAGCAGGACATAGCAGGCATAGCAGGGCATAGCAGGGCATAGCAGGACATAGCAGGGCATAGCAGGACATAGCAGGGCATAGTAGGGCATAGTAGGGCATAGTAGGACATAGCAGGGCATAGCAGGACATAGCAGGACATAGCAGGGCATAGTAGGACATAGCAGGGCATAGCAGGACATAGCAGGGCATAGTAGGACATAGTAGGACATAGCAGGACATAGCAGGACATAGCAGGGCATAGTAGGGCATAGCAGGACATAGCAGGGCATAGTAGGACATAGTAGGACATAGCAGGGCATAGCAGGACATAGTAGGACATAGCAGGGCATAGTAGGACATAGCAGGACATAGCAGGATATAGTAGGACATAGCAGGGCATAGCAGGGCATAGCAGGACATAGCAGGATATAGTAGGGCATAGCAGGGCATAGTAGGACATAGCAGGGCATAGTAGGACCTAGCAGGGCATAGTAGGACATAGTAGGACATAGCAGGGACATAGTAGGGCATAGTAGGACATAGTAGGACATAGCAGGACATAGCAGGGCATAGTAGGACATAGCATAGTAGGACATAGTAGGGACATAGTAGAGCGCTAGTAGGGCATAGTAGGACATAGTAGGACATAGCAGGGCATAGTAGGGCATAGTAGGGACATAGTAGGACATAGTAGAGCTGTAGCTAGGGCATAGCAGGGACATAGTAGACGCAGCATAGTAGGACATAGCAGGACATAGTAGGACATAGCAGGGCATAGCAGGGCATAGTAGGACATAGCAGGGCATAGTAGGACATAGTAGGACATAGCAGGACATAGCAGGACATTGCACGCCGTTTTCAATGCAGAACTTTAACTTGTAACAGAGTATTTTTACAGTGTGGTATTAGTACTTTTACTGCAGTAAAGGATCTGTTTCTGACTCTGTCCCGTCTAACATTTCGTCCTCTGATTCCAGTTTTCGAGCGGTACTCCAAGTACAGCAAAGTGGACGTGGCCAAAGCTATCGACCTGGAGATGAAGGGAGACATCGAGAGTTGTCTCACAGCCGTAGGTAAAGAAACGTCCTCACCGATCACGACCACGTCATGAACTAAAGGACTGAAACTCAACCGTTTTCCGTTTATTAAACAGTGAAGTGTGCAGGAAGCCGGCCGGCGTTCTTCGCTGAGAAGCTCTACTTGTCCATGAAGGTACAGAACTATAGTACTATTCATAAAACGTTTATAAAAACACACACGTAGTACACAACCGTAGTATTCTGTTCCTGCTGTCACCGGTTAAACGTCCCCTAACAAGCAAGATTTCTATGCT
>NC_135859.1:36728386-36735886 GCF_031162955.1 Sander vitreus
GACGACACTACTAGACAAAATATGAAGGCTTGCTGGACCCCCCTAATCTGTCTGGGGACCCCCCCCCCAACACTCTCCGCCGTCACACAAACGCACACTGTGTCGGCCAGTGATGTTAATAATTAACTGTTTAACCGTTAACCAACCGTAACAGCTATCAGTTAAACAGTTAAAAACAATATTATCAGGGTTTAACGTCTTTTTATTTATTATTATTATCAAAATAAAGACTCAAGGGAATTAGATGAAGACAACGTGTCAAGTGTGTGAGGGTGCGTGTGTGTGTAAGTGTGTCTGTGTGTGAGGGTGTGTCTGTGTGTGAGGGTGTGTGCATCTGTTTGTCTGTGTTGTGTGTGTGTAAGTGTGTCTGTGCGTGAGGGTGTGTGTGAGTGTGTGTGACGGTGTGTGTGTGTCTCTGTGTGTGACAGTGTGTGTCTGTATTGTGTCGTGTGTGTAAGTGTGTCTGTGTGTGTGTCTCTGTGTGTGACGGTGTGTGTCTGTATTGTGTCGTGTGTGTGTGTGTAAGTGTGTCGTGTGTGTAAGTGTGTCTGTGTGTGAGAGTGTGTGTCTGTGTTGTGTTGTGTGTCTGTGCGTGAGTGTGTGTAAGTGTGTCTGTGTGTGAGGGTGTGTCTGTGTGTGAGGGTGTGTGTCTGTGTTGTGTCGTGTATCTGTGTGTGAGGTTGTGTGCATCTGTGTGTGCATCTGTGTGTGAAGGTCTCTTTGTGTGAAGGTGTGTGTCAGTGTTGTGTCGTGTGTGTAAGTATCTGTGTGTGTGTGTGTGTCTCTTTGTGTGAAGGTGTGTGTCAGTGTTGTGTCGTGTGTCTGTGTGTAAGTGTGTCTGTGCGTGAGGGTGTCTGTGTGTGTGTCTCTGTGTGTGAGAGTGTGTGTCTGTGTTGTGTCGTGTATCTGTGTGTGAGGTTGTGTGTCTCTTTGTGTGAAGGTGTGTGAAGGTGTGTGTCAGTGTTGTGTCGTGTGTGTAACTGTATCTGTGCGTGATTGTGTGTGTCTTTGTGTGTGCATCTTTGTGGGTGTGTGTATCTGTGTGTGTGTGAGGGTGTGTTTAAGTGTGTGTGTGTGTGTGTGTGTGTTTTTCCACGGTGAAAAGAAAAAGAAGCTTTTCAACGTGTGTCTTGACTGCTAGTTAACTTGCTCGTGCTGACTTTACATTTGTGTGTTGCGTGTAGTTTGGCGTGCGAGCCGCTCACATCAGGGAACACGGCTCGTTCACTTCAGTCACTTTATTATCCCAGAGGGGAAACATGATCTGCTGTAGTATGTATGTACAAACTAACCAAGAGACCATAAGACAAAGACACATAGGCCTAATTTACACCCCCGACGGTCAAAACTGGGCTTTTTCCCAAGGTTTTGTCCCTTTTCAACGTTTTTACTGACTTTTTCTTACGTTTTTGCTGCTTTTTCTTACGTTTTTCTGACTTTTTCTGGAGTTTTTCTGACTTTCTCTGGAGTTTTTGTCGCCTTTTTATATATACATTTATTTATTTTACTTTTTTTTTTTTTGAGGGAAAAAAATGTACGTTTTCAATTTATTTTTCGAGGTTTTTTTGGAAATTTCTGTTGACTTTTTTTGTCGCCTTAATCCATTTTTTTTCCGGCGCTTTTGCCTCCTTTTTCAAGGGATTTTTTGGACACTGTTTTGCCGTTTTTTGTCTCCTTTTGTAAAGGTATTTTTTTCAGTCTTTGCCCACTTTTCTTTGACGTTTTTGTCTCTTTTTTTGTCCCAACATTTTTTGTTGTTTTTTTCGCTTAAAAAATAAAATATCCATGCAGACGTGTCCTGGGACCTCCCTAGATAGTTGGAGATCACACTTATCAAACCAAAGCTACACCCTTGCAAAGACATTAAGTACAAAAACGTTTCTGTACATACAATATACAGTACACAACTTTACACAATACTGCAGCACCAATCTCCAAAAATTCCACATTACATGTGCACGTTAGTCTGAGTTATTGCACAGGGAACCAAGGAGCTTTTACTTTACTTTTAGTCTGAATCTACAGCCTGACGGGAGCGTTTCAAAGAGAAGGGTGTGTGCTGTCTAAAGGGCCTTTCACACGGGGAGCGACCCAAAACTCACAGTCCATTAGGGACAGATGAGGGAGAGGGGTCCGTGTTCGTGCGTGTTGGATGCAGGGAGGGGTTGTTCTCAGACAGGCAGAAGACACACACACACACACACACACACACACACTGACATACAGACACACACACACACACACACACACACACACACACACACACACACACACACACACACACAGACTGACACATACACACACACAGACTGACATACACACACACAGACTGACATACACACACACACACACACAGACTGACACACACACACACACAGACTGACACATACACACACACAGACTGACATACACACACACAGACTGACATACAGACACACACACACACACACACACACACACACACACACAACCACACACACACACACACACACACACACTCACTGAACAAAAAACAATACCGTCTCACAGAGGCAATTATGCCGGCACATCCAGGCCTGATCTGAAATTACCCAACTTCCCAAAAGTTTGGAGACCGCTCTGACGGGAAATGCTAACAAGTGACAGTTCTGTTCAAGACTCTACACAGAAAACACCAACCGGTGCAGTAATTCCAGAGCAGGGGGAATGAGAGGCGGAAACACCAGAGCAAGGGGAATGAGAGACGGAAACACCAGAGCAGGGGGAATGAGAGGGGGGAACGCCAGAGCAGGGGGAATGAGAGGGGGAAACACCAGAGCAGGGGGAATGAGAGGGGGGAACACCAGAGCAGAGGGAATGAGAGGGGGAAACACCAGAGCAGGGGGAATGAGAGGGGGGGAAACACCAGAGCAGGGGGAATGAGAGGGGGAACACCAGAGCAGGGGGAATGAGAGGGAGGAAACACCAGAGCAGGGGGGAATGAGAGAGGGAACACCAGAGCAGGGGGAATGAGAGGGAGGAAACACCAGAGCAGGGGGAATGAGAGGGGGAACACCAGAGCAGGGGGAATGAGAGGGGGAAACGCCAGAGCAGGGGGAATGAGAGGGGGAAACGCCAGAGCAGGGGGAATGAGGGGGGGAACACCAGAGCAGGGGGAATGAGAGGGGGAACACCAGAGCAGGGGGAATGAGAGGGGGGAACACCAGAGCAGGGGGAATGAGAGGGGGAAACACCAGAGCAGGGGGGAATGAGAGGGGGGAACACCAGAGCAGGGGGAATGAGAGGGGGAACGCCAGAGCAGGGGGAATGAGAGGGGGAACACCAGAGCAGGGGGAATGAGAGGGGGGAACATAGCTAAAGATATTCCTTTTAAACCAATATGTAGCCTTCGAGGCGTGGAGCGCCAGCAGAAGCAGAAGATGGTGGGTTTTGTGGGGAGGTCATGGAGTTCTGAGATGGGAAAGAGAGAAAGTTGGAGGGAGTGGGGGGGGACTGCAGGGAGGGAGGCTAAAGGAGAGCATGAATTAGTGACGACCACCACATGGTGCTGCGAGAGACACGGGGAGCAACATGGCAACAGATACTAACACACTTATCCGTGCAGAGACACGTTGGAAGGCCAGCTCTGGTTTTTGACCACATAAACCTCACAAAGTCCCAGTCCAGACACGTTTTTAAACTATGTAGAAAATACTCTGTTATGGTTAATATTTCATTCAACACGGCAGTGTTTCCGCCATATACATTTAGCAGCGGCCCCCCGACACTCGCTCGCTCATTATTTTATGAAACGTCATGAAGTTGTAATTACACGACTCTGCATGAGTCACGTCACTGCCCGATGTGAGTCGAGAGCAGATGTGAGTTGTGCATGCGTCACTTTGCGACAAGTAGCCTACATGCTACTTGATGCTAACGAAGACTTCTGTATTGTCAATACAATAAAAATGGACCTACATAACGAAGGCTGTCACTTGGATGGCGTTTTGAGCTAACGTTAGCAATCGGACACAACAAAGGCTGTCACTTGGATGGCGTTTTGAGCTAACGTTAGCAATCAGACATAACGAAAGGCTGTCACTTGGATGGCGTTTTGAGCTAACGTTAGCAATCGGACACAACAAAGGCTGTCACTTGGATGGCGTTTTGCGCTAACGTTAGCAATCAGACATAACGAAGGCTGTCACTTGGATGGCGTTTTGCGCTAACGTTAGCAATCAGACATAACGAAGGCTGTCACTTGGATGGCGTTTTGAGCTAACGTTAGCAATCGGACACAACGAAGGCTGTCACTTGGATGGCGTTTTGAGCTAACGTTAGCAATCGGACATAACGAAGGCTGTCACTTGGATGGCGTTTTGAGCTAACGTTAGCAATCGGACACAACAAAGGCTGTCACTTGGATGGCGTTTTGAGCTAACGTTAGCAATCGGACACAACAAAGGCTGTCACTTGGATGGCGTTTTGCGCTAACGTTAGCAATCAGACATAACGAAGGCTGTCACTTGGATGGCGTTTTGAGCTAACGTTAGCAATCAGACATAACGAAGGCTGTCACTGGATGGCGTTTTGAGCTAACGTTAGCAATCGGACACAACGAAGGCTGTCACTTGGATGGCGTTTTGAGCTAACGTTAGCAATCAGACACAACGAAGGCTGTCACTTGGATGGCGTTTTGAGCTAACGTTAGCAATCGGACACAACAAAGGCTGTCACTTGGATGGCGTTTTGAGCTAGCGTTAGCAATCAGACATAACGAAAGGCTGTCACTTGGATGGCGTTTTGAGCTAACGTTAGCAATCGGACACAACAAAGGCTGTCACTTGGATGGCGTTTTGAGCTAACGTTAGCAATCGGACACAACAAAGGCTGTCACTTGGATGGCGTTTTGAGCTAACGTTAGCAATCGGACATAACAAAGGCTGTCACTTGGATGGCGTTTTGAGCTAACGTTAGCAATCGGACACAACAAAGGCTGTCACTTGGATGGCGTTTTGAGCTAGCGTTAGCAATCGGACACAACAAAGGCTGTCACTTGGATGGCGTTTTGAGCTAACGTTAGCAATCAGACATAACGAAGGCTGTCACTTGGATGGCGTTTTGAGCTAACGTTAGCAATCAGACATAACGAAAGGCTGTCACTTGGATGGCGTTTTGAGCTAACGTTAGCAATCAGACACAACAAAGGCTGTCACTTGGATGGCGTTTTGAGCTAACGTTAGCAATCAGACACAACAATGGCTGTCACTTGGATGGCGTTTTGAGCTAACGTTAGCAATCAGACACAACGAAGGCTGTCACTTGGATGGCGTTTTTGAGCTAATGTTAGCAATCAAACAATCATAGATAGCTACAGTGTTTATTAAATGATTTCCATCTTCTGTTATTGTTTGTAAAGAGAAAAGTTTATTATTTTATGGATTTCACAAATTTCAGCATGACACGTTATACCGTAAACTGTTTAAATCTGAGCATCCACCGGCACAGTGACAAACAGCCATGAAAGCCTCGGCGTCTGACGTACCATGAAAACCATGTGAAATATGACAGCTACATTAGCTTGGAAAATAGCATTATTGGCACTGACTTTGATGAATTTACTGTTTATCACTCAGACCCCAGATGAGACAAGAAGAGCTAACGTTAGCGAACATTGCACTCCCTCTGCCTTTTGTTTTGTTCATGTTTGGATCTTCTTCTTTAAAGTGCTCATATTATGCTTTTTGGCTTTTCGGCTTATTGTGTTATATATCTTTTTGTGCACGTTATAGGTTTACAAAGTGAAAAAGCCCAAAGTCCCCCCCAAAGGGACTTACCATCTCCAACAGAAAACACTGTTCACAAACTGCTCCAAACAGCTCTATTGTAGTCCAGCCTTTACTTCAGAGACAAACGTGGTCACTTTGGAACACACGTTATAATGCTCGCCTAGCTGCTAGCATGGCACGCCCTCATACTCTGCTTCTGACTGGCTAGTAGTCCTTACCTAGGTACTGTCAGGGCATGCCCTCATACTCTGCTTCTGACTGGCTAGTAGTCCTTACCTAGGTACTGTCAGGGCACGCCCTCATACTCTGCTTCTGACTGGCTAGTAGTCCTTACCTAGGTACTGTCAGGGCACGCCCTCATACTCTGCTTCTGACTGGCTAGTAGTCCTTACCTAGCTACTGTCAGGGCACGCCCTCATACTCTGCTTCTGACTGGCTAGTAGTCCTTACCTAGCTACTGTCAGGACACGCCCTCATACTCTGCTTCTGACTGGCTAGTAGTCCTTACCTAGGTACTGTCAGGGCACGCCCTCATACTCTGCTTCTGACTGGCTAGTAGTCCTTACCTAGGTACTGTCAGGGCACGCCCTCATACTCTGCTTCTGACTGGCTAGTAGTCCTTACCTAGGTACTGTCAGGGCACGCCCTCATACTCTGCTTCTGACTGGCTAGTAGTCCTTACCTAGGTACTGTCAGGGCACGCCCTCATACTCTGCTTCTGACTGGCTAGTAGTCCTTACCTAGGTACTGTCAGGGCACGCCCTCATACTCTGCTTCTGACTGGCTAGTAGTCCTTACCTAGGTACTGTCAGGGCACGTCATCATACTCTGCTTCTGACTGGCTAGTAGTCCTTACCTAGGTGCTGTCAGGGCACGCCCTCATACTCTGCTTCTGACTGGCTAGTAGTCCTTACCTAGGTACTGTCAGGGCACGCCCTCATACTCTGCTTCTGACTGGCTAGTAGAAAAAAAAAAGAAAGAAAGAAAAATCCATCCCAGCCCAACCTGTAAATACAATTATGAACCTGAAAATGAGCATAATATGAGCACTCTAGCTAGGCTGAAAACTCTTGGGTTTCTGTCTAATTAGTCCGTTGGATGTCCCCCATTTGACGGACTTTAGTTTCTCTTTACTGTCTTTCTGCTGACAAGAAAAGTAAACAGGCTCCGCCCTCCTCCAACCGCGACGGCTGCACCTGATTGGACGAACGCTTCGTGTCCTCTCTCGGATATCGAAACCAACCGACACGCTATCGTAGTGTAATAACGACAGTTCGGAGGGTAACTAGGACATACATAGAAGCTCAAAGTCCCATTGATACTTCTTTCCTCTGCAAATCTCACATTTTCAAACTGCTGCTGAAAACGGGTGCATCTCAACAAAGCTGGAAGCTGACGTCAACATCCCAACTCCTAGTCTTTGTCACGCCCCAACGTCTGCATAGGCTACACCTCTGACCTGAGGTCAGCTTAGTCTTCTGAATCTAGCTAGGTCACGCAGATCTCCAGAGGTCCGCTATGTAATTACTAATCACTTCTGAGACTTTTTTTTAGCGAGAAATCAACTATGTAGAGGTCAAATATGGGCCGTTTTGTCCGACTGTGTGTCAGCAGGAGCTCAGCAGGCTACGTGACAGCGGCCGGTGCTGCCTCGCCGCCCGGCGTGTCCTCCTTCATAGACTCGCTGTGAGCTAGCTGGACCTCCGTCACGAAGGGAAGCCCGCGCAAACTCACCGTTTCTGGGTTAAACGCC
>NC_135859.1:36745886-36753386 GCF_031162955.1 Sander vitreus
ATAATCTCCTAGAAATGACATTTATTGACCATGAATTCCAACAACACGTGTACAACTATTGGTAATAAGTTGGTAGCATCGAAAACGTGGGACAAAAGTGACAAAAACATTGAAAAAGTGCAGAAAGAAAGTGACAAAAACGTCAGAAAAGGTGTCACAAATATCAACAACGGTCAAAACAAGTGTTCATTTTGACCCAGAAGGACAACAACTGCATGGTCGACCTGAAGAACACACAAGGGTTAAACCTACTACACACCAGCCCGTAATCTTCCGTAGGACAGTCTGGCGAGGTCGGTGACTCGGGTCTGTTCGGTGTGTTCGTGCCGTCGTCCGTTGGAGGAGCTGTCGGCTTCATTTGGGCCGACCTGACATGCTCAGTCAGAGACAGGACAGTCGGGACTCACCAGGAAACGGGGAGCGGGATGAGCGTGGCTAGAGTCTCTCAACATCTGACCTTTGTTGATCTGAAATGAAGACAGATTCAGCAGCTGCACGGCCTGTTTCTCTCTCAACATGTTTCCAGAAACACGTTACGGTGAACTGTCTTAGTCCAACATGAGATCGTGTTCTGAACGAGGCGCCGTGATGGTCGGGGAGCAGCCAGACCCACGTGACGCGTTCGTCCACTCAGCTGCTGGTTTTCATTTTTTGGGCGACGATACAGATTAGCGCCGCCTGCTGCTATGGAGACGTATTACGTCTCGTCTCTCTTGTGTTCTGAGGCACTTTTTTTGGACCAACTCGGGGAGACTGATCAGTCCCACTGCCGTCTGGTCAGTGTGTCTGGGCCTTTAATTGTGATATTTTATCCCGGGTATACAGTGTTAAAAGTCTGGTTGGTGCAAAACCTTTTCTACATATCATGTTGTTTTCGTGTGATTGAATGTAACCTTTCCATGTTTTCCCCTTCAGCACATTGACTCTGTGCTATGTGTGCCTGGGCGCTGTTACATAAGGTTTTACGTCCAGGATCACATCATCAGCTCTGCCTATGGCCACAGTGATGTAATGGGAACTATACATAACAACAATGCCTTTACAGAGGATAGTGTGTACCCTTAACAACACATCCGACCACCTTTCCTTCCTGCTACACCCAGATAATGTTTAGGATGTCGCCAACGTGTTACATTAAAGTGTAACCTCTGTATTTTTCTCCTGGACCCTATTTCCCATGCAGTGGTGTCTAAAAGTTCTGTTGTTGCCGCTGACAGACTCAGATTATTATTCTAAGTGTCTGACAACATTATGAAAGGATCCCTACAGAGATAGACCTTTTAGTTAAAGAGGAAGATCCTTTTAGTTTAAAATGAAACAGCCCCGAAATCACCATCACCAAACTACACCAGACTCCATGTAAATAATCAGGACTTTTAGCGTGTATAGAGCCAGCATATCTCCACCAGACTCCATGTAAATAATCAGGACTTTTAGCGTGTATAGAGCCAGCATATCTCCACCAGACTCCATGTAAATAATCAGGACTTTTAGCGTGTATAGAACCAGCATATCTCCACCAGACTCCATGTAAATAATCAGGACTTTTAGCGTGTATAGAGCCAGCATATTTCCACATGTAAATGGGTGAATTAAGGGTTTATTTCAACCAAACCAGAGTGGTGATTGTTGGAACAGTGGAAAGATGAACCAAGACGGCTTTTGGTAGTTTTATTTAGTTTCTGTCCACTTTGAATGAAGTGTGTTTTACGATGATAAAAGTACTGATTATTTACATGGAGTCTGGTCTGGACAGAGAAGCAGAGAAACAGAGAAGACGAAGGCTCCAGCGTAATATGATCCTAATTAATATGATGGAAGAAGATAGAAGAGCAACAGGCAAAGGTTTAACTAGTGTTAACAATCAGCTGGTTGAATGCGTGATGGTTGTCTTATGAGTTAGCATATGTAGGCAAACTGCAACAGACAGTGAAGAATATGTACTGTTTGTGTTTCAGACGTTGCTAGGTCACTAAGGGAAAAGGGAAAAGAGCCTGCCCTGAAGTAGGAGCTGAAAGAGTTACAGGAACTGTGGTCAGAGGGACTTCACTTGGTTGGAAAGAGGCTTTAGACACAAAAACATGGGAAAATAGGATCCACGGTGAAAAATACTGAAGGTCCCCATCACGTTATCAAGCCGATTAGGGGTAGTTTGCTGATGTGTTGGCGTCAGTGTTGTGTCCGGTGTCAGTATTTGCGTCCCTGTTGCTCCCAGAGTGTTCCTCCTCTTTGTAAAGTGACACCAGCGTACACAGAGAAATCCTCCCAAGGCAACATTTTTGTTGAGCGGAAAGCCATTGTCATAACGTTGGCTTTTGATCCTTCACTTCTTTCTCTCGGCGACAATGTTCACACACTGATAAAGGACGACTTTCTTAAATTCTCTGGGAGTCCGAGGCCGTTGAGACTCTCCCGTCTCTCTGGGGTCGCAGCGACACATCACATTTGATGTAATATTCAATATCTCCAGATCTATACAGTGTAGAGACTTACTTTTTTTGGTTTAGAAGCAGAGAGATGCACCATTTCAGAATCAGAATCAGTTCAACAAATGGAGACAACAATATACATATAGGCACATATCAACATAATATACAAATAAGACATAATATCAAGGCAAGTACACATGGAGTGGGATGTAAAGTGCAAAAAACAATCTTTAACACTCCAGAAATATACTTCAGCATATGATTATATAGCTTAATTATCCACAATGTAGGATACAGTATTAAATAATAGTTCTATCATGTAATCATGCACAATCTGAATTATTGGGACCATCTCTGAGGAAAGCTAGCTGAGATGTTGATACAGCGAGAGGGTCGATGATTTCAACATGCTTTTCATTTATTTGGCAGAAAAAGGAGAATGTGTATTGCCATCTACAGCCTTTTTAGCACATGAAGATTGAAATATTACAGAATATCAATTGAAATAACTTCAGTGTAGCTCTTACAAAGATGTATCCTTTAAAAAGAAAAAGGTCCTTATGTATAGGTCCTTAAAAATAAAAAAGGAAGCTTGTTTTGGGGAGAATGAAATGCCTCTGGGCTGAGTTTTCCATGTGACCAGAAAGCCTCAGGATGCTGCAGATGTTGGTATGATATGGAAACGGCTGGTGGATAATAGTTTATGAATAAATCACATATGAACATATGTGTCACTGGCTTGTTGATCTTTACATTGTTAGTTCATTTCCTAACCTGGCCTGGGACACGCACACACACACACACACACACAGACACACACACACACACACACACACACACACACACACACACACACACACACATATACACACACTATCCTGGCCTGGGACAGACACACACACACACACACACACACACACACACACACACACACACACACACTATCCTGGGACACACACACAGACACACACACATATACACATACACACACACAGACACACACACAGAGACACTCACACACAGAGACACACACACACACACACACAGACACACACACACACTATCCTGGCCTGGGACACACATGGACATTAACTTGTCATTGCACTTACAATAACGAGCGTAGCTTTCCTCAATTTAGGTCATCGTGTACGTCACACACACAGACACACACGGTGGATGCAGGTGTGTGTGTGTGTGTGTGTGTGTGTTTGAGCCCCGCCCGCTGCAGAAAGCTGACAGCTTTCAGCGACTTTAGAGTGAAAAAACGTTACAGCGTACATTGGCGTTAAAGCGTAACTCTCGCCAAAATGCAACCTAGAGTCTTTGTGTGAATGTACCTGAGTCAAACTGTAGTTTAAAAGTATATTTAGGACGGAAACGCCACTTTTAAGATGGACCGTATTCTGGTTTTTGGGTCAAATGGTCTTCTGAATGGGAGAGCTAGGGGCGCTACGATGCTAGCCTCAAAATATTTGTTTAAACCACTAAGAAGGCTCGACACAACATGAGACTTTGCTCCAAGTATCACCAGGAGCTCTACACCTTAACCACAGCACTGACAACACTGGTTGGTACCCAGAGTTTACTAAAAGGAGGTTTTGAGGAACTCACGTTAGCTGTTGTTTACGCTATCCTCCATTTTCCCAGTCCAACATAGACGATCTCTGAATGTGAATGAACGGACTCCACAGGAGGAGATGTCTCTCTCATATGAGGCTCCTTCAACTACAAGGTCAATACTGTGTTTCACTAACGACAAAACAACAATAATCCGTGTATTTATATGGATCTAAGCTTTAGGAGCTCTCCATCTTTACTCTCCTCCCTCGACTATTTCTGACTGGCTCGACAGACGGAGACCAGAAGAACAACAGCTAACGGGAGGTGTTAAAACCTCCTTTTAGTAAACTCTGGGTACCAACCAGTGTTGTCAGTGCTGTGGTTAAGGTGTAGAGCTCCTGGTGATACTTGGAGCAAAGTCTCATGTTGTGTGGAGCCTTCTTAGTGGTTTAAAAATAGATATTTTGAGGCTAGCATCGTAGCGCCCCTAGCTCTCCCATTCAGAAGACCATTTGACCCAAAAACCAGAATACGGTCCATCTTAAAAGTGGCGTTTCCGTCCTAAATATACTTTTAAACTACAGTTTGACTCGGGTACATTCACACAAAGACCCTAGGTTGCATTTTGGCGTGAGTAAGGGCTGCCTAATATTCGTTTGAATATCATTACAACATTACAACGCAGCACAAGTAGACTTTATATATTTCACAGTATCAGGTTTATAGATAACGACGTTTCCACGAGCACTTGAAGGCAGCTTCATTTCCGAGAGAAAGAAGAGAGACGGAGGGACTGAGGAAACGGTCAGCTGTTCCACAAACTCAACGGGCCGTACACAGCTTGTGTTTGGAGTTTTAAAAACGTTCTTGTGGCAGAGATAGAGGCAGTGATGTTTCCTGTTTCCTGTACGGGACTCTCACACCGCCTCTCTGATCTCCAGTTACATGACGGGCCACCGCAGCAGGACGTTTATTAACTTTATTACAGTATTTAAGGAAAAACAAAACGAATGTTCGAATCCCAAAACTGAGTAGAATAGTAGTTCTAGATTTCTAGATTAGATTAGTGTTAAAATGGATAGTTTGGGTTGTAGAGTGTCAGATGAACCCTTCACTTTCCTCACAACTCTACACACACACACACACACACACACAGAGAGACACACACACACACACACACAGAAAGAAAGACACACACACACACAGAGACACACACACACACACACACACACACAGAGAGACACAGACACACACACACACACACACACACACACAGAAAGAGAGACACACACACACAGATGCACAGACACACACACACACACAGAGACACAAACACACACACAGAGACACAGACACACACACAGAGACACACACAGATGCACAGACACACACACACACACACACACACACACACACACACACACACACACACACACACACACACACACACACACAGAGACACACACACCCACCTCTAAAAGCTCTGTTGGAAGCTCTATCCTCCCCACCATCAGAGACGGCTGAGTGGTCAGTGAGTGACCCTCTTTACAAACACCACTGGCAACCTGAGAACACAGCTCTTCTTATCACACACACACACACACACACACACACACACACACACACACACACACACACACACACACGCACACCCCTCAGCATCTCTTGAGAGAGTCATATTATGAAAGACTGTCATTGAGTAGCGAGGTAAAGAAGAATGTCTTTAGCATGTGAATGATGCAGGATTGGTTTTCCAGTAGAGAGGAAAGGAAAGAGGGGGGGGGGGGGGATTTGGGGGGGGGGGGTCTATCCTGACACACCAGAACCAGAACCAGAACCATCTGAGGCTACATCCACACTACTACGTGCAAGTGTAATTTATGGGGGGGGATGGGGGGGTTACAACCACCCCCCCAATAATCAAAACTGGCCGGTGTAATGAAGTCTGAAGGGTTTAAATGCAGGAAATCAGGCATTTGATGCCCAAAATCTCCACTAAGCATCAGTGTCATAGACGCACGTCAGTCTTATCTGTTAGGTAGCTTACAGACCTTTCAGTAACAGTTCTGTCTGTCTGTCTGTCTGTCTGTCTGTCTGTCTGTCTGTGTGTGTGTGTGTGAGCGGTCATGTGATCTGTGATGTCAGACGTGTTAATATGGACGGAGATTGTTTTTGTCACAAAACGTCGCTTAAACTTGTAAACGTAGAAGTGTAGATGGAGCCTGAAGGATTGGTTACTGTTTGGAAAAAGGGCAGGCTGTGTTCAGGTGCATTCAGGGCGTGCTGGTCTTACAGGGAGGTGTGTTCAGGTGCATTCTGGGCGTGCTGGTCTTACAGGGAGGTGTGTTCAGGTGCATTCTGGGCTTGCTGGTCTTACAGGGAGGTGTGTTCAGGTGCATTCTGGGCGTGCTGGTCTTACAGGGAGGTGTGTTCAGGTGCATTCTGGGCTTGCTGGTCTTACAGGGAGGTGTGTTCAGGTGCATTCTGGGCGTGCTGGTCTTACAGGGAGGTGTGTTCAGGTGCATTCTGGGCGTGCTGGTCTTACAGGGAGGTGTGTTCAGGTGCATTCTGGGCTTGCTGGTCTTACAGGGAGGTGTGTTCAGGTGCATTCTGGGCGTGCTGGTCTTACAGGGAGGTGTGTTCAGGTGCATTCTGGGCGTGCTGGTCTTACAGGGAGGTGTGTTCAGGTGCATTCTGGACGTGCTGGTCTTACAGGGAGGTGTGTTCAGGTGCATTCTGGGCGTGCTGGTCTTACAGTGAGGTGTGTTCAGGTGCATTCTGGGCGTGCTGGTCTTACAGGGAGGTGTGTTCAGGTGCATTCTGGGCGTGCTGGTCTTACAGGGAGGTGTGTTCAGGTGCATTCTGGACGTGCTGGTCTTACAGGGAGGTGTGTTCAGGTGCATTCTGGGAGTATTGCTATCCTGAGGCAGAAGGAAGTGATGGCACCATTGACCAACAAAAACCTGGTCTAAAGTCAATAACGCAGCATTTCATTGTTATTTTAACAGAGCATTAGTAAAATGCTCTCTAGGCTCGTGCACAGCACGTGCACACTATGCTTGTTACACACACAGGGACGACACAGCACACACACACACAGGGGACACATAGCAGCACACACACATGATTACAAATACAAATATTACGGTGCAAATCCTCCATCATAACAGCAATGCTCCAAGGTCCAAACGCGCCTGGCTTTTAAAGGGAATGGGAGATGATCTCTGATTGGTTGATTGCATGTTACGCCCAGAACACACCTCTGATTAATGAAGACACTAAGAACAACCCTTTTGAACCATGCGGCCGGCACACGGAGCCTTTTTATCAGCCGTCAAACTAGCAAAAGTGGATTTGGACGCCCTAAACACACCTGCACCAGGCTCTTAGATCGTTAAAATAGGAGCCTCAGAGATGGATCGGCGTTTTGGTCACATGACGTAGGGCAATGAAATGAACCGGTAAACTTTACTGAGAGGAACATTAAACTTTAAATCTCAATCGTGTACGG
>NC_135859.1:36763386-36768386 GCF_031162955.1 Sander vitreus
GAGAGAGGGAGAGAGGGGGGGGGGATGACGTGCAGGAAAGTGCCGCAGGTCGGAATTGAACCCGCAACTTGTGTGTCAAGGACTGAGCCTCTTTATATGGGTGCTCGCTCTACCACTTACCACCCAGGCACCCAGTTTTTGTCACTTTTTTCTGTTTATTTCTCTCTCAATGCTATTACATTGACTGAAAACACCCAAATCCAGTGAAAGTAGTGAACTGATCATTTCTGTAACGTGGGAAGAGCGTCGTAGGGAACATCCACGTTACTTTTTTTGACAATATGGTTGAAAGAAACCCACATTTCTGATAGAGGAACGTTGAAAACGGGTCAGATTAGACCCGAGGACACCAGGAGGGTTAAATAAAGGGATGTATTGTGCAGCCCTACTACTAAACTCTCTTTGTATCCCGTCTTTGCGATGACTTTGTATGTAAACGCACCGCTTAAAAAACCGTCCCGGTGTGAACGCGCCATCGCAGAGTCTGCTTCAGGTTTTTATGTTTGTTTTTCACGCCACAATTGTCCTTTCACTGACACTGGCCTTAAGCTTGAGTTCCTTTCGTTAAATGTCTGGAGAAGTCTTAATATTTACAGAAGCGTGAGGAAAGCGTGCAGCTAATATTTAGGGGAAAGGATGATCGCATGACGTTTTCTGTTCAGGATCGGTGCATTCGTACCGATATATTGGAGAGTAGAGACGGAGTACTTACGTAGTAACACGGAAGAAGCTAACGGAGCCAGACGGCAGCTGATGGCAGATATGTAATGCCGATATCATGGCTTTTTTTGCATCTGAGACACAGAATTGCCGAATTTAAAGGGTAAACCTGGACCCTATTATTCAGTTTTTGTGTCTGAGTGACTGATGGGAACAACGATCTGTGACATTGATCCAGTATTCAGCCTCTTTGAGACCTTTCTGTTTAACCAGAAACAGCTCTGAAGTCGCTAGCATTAAACCCACCAGACTCCATTTAAAAAAACAGCACTTTTAGCGTGTATAGAGCCAGTGTATCTCCACATGTTGATCTGTAAACTATGTGTTTATTTCAACCAAACTAGAGTTGTGATGGTTGGAAAAGTGGAAAGACGACACAAAACAGCTTTTCATAGTTTTATTTAGTTTCTGTCGACTGTGAATGAAGTGTGTTTAACGATGCTAAAATGACTGATTATTTGCATGGAGTCTGGTGGGTTTAGCGAACACAATTTCACGCGTCGGCTGTGTGGCGTGAGCATGTCAGCTGCGTGGCGTGAGTGTGTCAGTAGCATGAGCGTGTCGGCTGCGTGGCGTGAGCGTGTCGGCTGCGTGGCGTGAGCGTGTCGGCTGCGTGGCGTGAGCGTGTCGGCTGCGTGGCGTGAGTGTGTCGGTGGCGTGAGCGTGTCGGCTGCGTGGCGTGATGGCGTGAGCGTGTCGGCTGCGTGGCGTGAGTGTGTCGGTGGCGTGAGCGTGTCGGCTGCGTGGCGTGAGCGTGTCGGCTGCGTGGCGTGAGTGTGTGGCGTGGCGTGGTGGCGTGAGCGTGTCGGCTGCGTGGCGTGAGTGTGTCAGCTGCGTGGCGTGAGCGTGTCAGCTGCGTGGCGTGATGGCGTGAGCGTGTTGGCTGCGTGGCGTGAGCGTGTCGGCTGCATGGCGTGAGCGTGTTGGCTGCGTGGCGTGATGGCGTGAGTGTGTCGGTGGCGTGGTGGCGTGAGCGTGTCGGCTGCGTGGCGTGAGCGTGTTGGCTGCGTGGCGTGAGCGTGTCAGCTGCATGGCGTGAGCGTGTCAGCTGCATGGCGTGAGCGTGTCGGCTGCGTGGCGTGAGCGTGTCGGCTGCGTGGCGTGAGCGTGTCGGCTGCGTGGCGTGAGTGTGTCGGTGGCGTGAGCGTGTCGGCTGCGTGGCGTGATGGCGTGAGCGTGTCGGCTGCGTGGCGTGAGTGTGTCGGTGGCGTGAGCGTGTCGGCTGCGTGGCGTGATGGCGTGAGCGTGTCGGCTGCTTGGTGTGAGTGTGTCGGTGGCGTGAGCGTGTCGGCTGCGTGGCGTGATGGCGTGAGCGTGTCGGCGGCGTGAGCGTGTCAGCTGCGTGGCGTGATGGCGTGAGCGTGTCGGCTGCGTGGCGTGAGCGTGTCGGCTGCGTGGCGTGAGCGTGTCAGCTGCGTGGCGTGTCAGCGTGTCGGCTGCGTGGCGTGAGCGTGTCAGCTGCGTGGCGTGAGCGTGTTGGCTGCGTGGCGTGAGCGTGTCGGCTGCGTGGCGTGAGCGTGTCGGCTGCGTGGCGTGAGTGGATTCTGATAAAACAATAACAGACTTTGTTATCTCAGGAAAGGGAATTGAAATATATAAATATATATATCGAAATATGTGTAAAGAAATGTACAAAACACAAAAATATTGACGAAATACAGTTGAAGAACACGCTATTATTTCATTTTATCAATGGGAAACATACAGTATCTCACAAAAGTGAGTACCCCCCTCACATTTTACTATATATTTCATTATGTCCCCTCAAAATAGCTCAACACAGCCATTAGAGAGGGAGTTATTTTGAGAGGACAGCACATTTACACTGTTATACAAGCTGTACACTTCATACTTTACATTGTAGTGAAGTGTCATTTCTTCAGTGTTGTCCCATTAAAAGATATAATGAGTGAGGGGGGTACTCACTTTTGTGAGATACTGTACATGTGTACAGACCAGGCTAGCAGCAGCAGCAGCAGCAGCAGCAGCGCCGCGTCAGACACGTGTCTGGTGTGCAAAGACATAGAAAACGCCACGCAGCTGACACGCCACGCAGGCAGTGTGCAGGAGGCGTAGTCGACCGTGACTGCTTACTTTAGGAAACCCAGCGCCTTACACACTGCTTAGTGACATCTAGTTCCAGACTCATTAATACACACTGTTCTTTCTACAACTTAAAAGACCAACGGCACGGGCAAACTGCCTCACTCTTGTGTTTTATGTTGAAAGAAATGTCCATAATATGTACTTTAAGATCTACTGTAACTCTCCATGGTCAAATGCACTGTGTGGAATAATTCTCCAGGCTTCAAATATGGAGAACAGCAGCGTATAAAGCTGCTTTCACCCAGCTTTGTAGGCGAATGTTGTCTTAAGGCGCTGACACACCAACCAGACGGCCGACCCTCTGCAGAAAAGGCAGTCGGACTGATCAGTCTCCCAATGACCAATCTGATTGGTGGCGTGCTAGCCCTTGACTAGGGAGTCAGTGCACGAGAAACCCATAGCTGACCACGCCAGTATCTTCTTATTACTCGCCATTGTGTTTTCTTCCGTTCAGCGAGTAATGACAACAACGATCCTTCTTTACTATCACCACTCTCTGATGAAAACAAGGACTGACGACAGCGTGCTCTGTGTTAAAGGGTAAACCTGGACCCTATTATTCAGTTTTTGTGTCTGAGTGACTGATGAGAACAACGATCTGTGACATTGATCCAGTATTCAGCCTCTTTGAGACCTTTCTGTTTAACCAGAAACAGCTCTGAAGTCGCTAACACTAAACCCACCAGACTCCATTTAAAAAAACAATACTTTTAGCGTGTATGGAGCCAGTGTATCTCCACATGTTGATCAGTAAACTATGTGTTTATTTCAACCAAACTAGAGTTGTGATGGTTGGAAAAGTGGAAAGACGACACAAAACGGCTTTTCATAGTGTTATTTTGTTTCTGTCGACTTTGAATGAAGTGTGTTGTACGATGCTAAAATGACTGATTATTTGCATGGAGTCTGGTGGGTTTAGCAAACACAATTTCACGGATGGTTTTATGTTTAAAAAAAGGATCTTACTCTTTAACAGAGAGGTCGACGACCTTAGAAATCCTTTCATAATGTTATCAGACACTAAAACACACTTCATTCAAAGTCGACAGAAACAAAATAACACTATGAAAAGCCGTTTTGTGTCGTCTTTCCACTTTTCCAACCATCACAACTCTAGTTTGGTTGAAATAAACACATAGTTTACTGATCAACATGTGGAGATACACTGGCTCCATACACGCTAAAAGTATTGTTTTTTTAAATGGAGTCTGGTGGGTTTAGTGTTAGCGACCTCAGAGCTGTTTCTGGTTAAACAGAAAGGTCTTAAAGAGGTTTTAAAGGTCTATCTCTGTAGGGATCCTTTCATAATGTTGTCAGACACTCAGAATAATAATCTGAGTCTGTCAGCAGCAACAACAGGACTTTTAGTGGACGCAAAGACGACAGCGTGCTCTGTGTTTACGAGGTCTAGAGAGATGTTCCCTCATTTCTGGTTTTCATTTTTTTGGGCGACAATACAGATTAGCGCCGCCTGCTGTTATGGAGACGTATCACGTCTCTTCGGTGTGTTCTGAGGCACTTTTTGGACCTCTGGGAGACCGATCAGTCCGACTGGCTTTCCTCCCGACGGTCTGCCGTCTGGTCGGTGTGTCCTAATGATAAATGACAGAGATTAAGACGAGGATGGATTGTTTACGTAGGAGTGGTCATCTCAGCAAATGTAGCCCAAATAATACCTGCTTTCAATAAATAAAAGGATGCCATGTTACATCTTTACTCCTCTGTCGGGAGATTTGCACAAACAATAAAGCTGCTGAGTGATGTTTAGAGTCTGTGTTAACGTCTGTGTTAGTCTGGGTCAACGGCGGTGCATTAATATCCCGCATATGACATGAAAACGTGACGCATAATCAAGGATTTTAACCCAAAACAATCACAAAATAACTCAGCATGTTTCTGGAAGGACTGGCTATACATGCATGACATACGGCACAAATGCAATAAAATAAATACGTTTTCTATAAATAGAAAAGACATAGAATAAACAATCACAATCACAATCAACATATATAGGGGTGATATCAGGTAAAATGGGCCATTTAAGGTTTGGGGGTCCCAGCCCCTCTGGAATTTAGAGCCAATGACTGCAAAGGATTTCAAACTGTTGTCATAACTGTGCTTGACAAGTAACGGGTGATTTGATTGGTTTATGGTTGATATGGTGGGCGGGGCAA
>NC_135859.1:36796658-36801658 GCF_031162955.1 Sander vitreus
TACTACTCTCTACTGCTGTCTCTCTACATACTACTCTCTACTGCTGTCTCTCTACGTACTACTCTCTACTGCTGTCTCTCTAGGTACTACTCTCTACTGTTGTCTCTCTACGTACTACTCTCTACTGTTGTCTCTCTACGTACTACTCTCTACTGCTGTCTCTCTACATACTACTCTCTACTGCTGTCTCTCTACATACTACTCTCTACATACTACTCTCTACTGCTGTCTCTCTACATACTACTCTCTACTGTTGTCTCTCTACATACTACTCTCTACTGTTGTCTCTCTACATACTACTCTCTACTGTTGTCTCTCTACATACTACTCTCTACTGCTGTCTCTCTACATACTACTCTCTACTGTTGTCTCTCTACATACTACTCTCTACTGTTGTCTCTCTACATACTACTCTCTACTGTTGTCTCTCTACGTACTACTCTCTACTGCTGTCTCTCTACATACTACTCTCTACTGTTGTCTCTCTACATACTACTCTCTACTGTTGTCTCTCTACATACTACTCTCTACTGTTGTCTCTCTACATACTACTCTCTGCTGTTGTCTCTCTACTGTAGTCTCTCTACATACTACTCTCTACTGTTGTCTCTCTACATACTACTCTCTGCTGTTGTCTCTCTACTGTTGTCTCTCTACGTACTACTCTCTACTGTTGTCTCTACATACTACTCTCTACTGCTGTCTCTCTACATACTACTCTCTACTGTTGTCTCTACGTACTACTCTCTACTGTTGTCTCTACGTACTACTCTCTACTGTTGTCTCTACGTACTACTCTCTACTGTTGTCTCTCTACGTACTACTCTCTACTGTTGTCTCTCTACATACTACTCTCTACTGTTGTCTCTCTACATACTACTCTCTACTGTTGTCTCTACGTACTACTCTCTACTGTTGTCTCTCTACATACTACTCTCTACTGTTGTCTCTCTACGTACTACTCTCTACTGTTGTCTCTCTACGTACTACTCTCTACTACTGTCTCTCTACGTACTACTCTCTACTGTTGTCTCTCTACGTACTACTCTGTACTGTTGTGTCTCTACGTACTACTCTCTACTGTTGTCTCTCTACATACTACTCTCTACTGCTGTCTCTCTACTGCTGTCTCTCTACATACTACTCTCTACTGTTGTCTCTCTACGTACTACTCTCTACTGCTGTCTCTCTACATACTACTCTCTACTACTGTCTCTCTACATACTAATCTCTACTGCTGTCTCTCTACTGCTGTCTCTCTACATACTACTCTCTACTGCTGTCTCTCTACTGCTGTCTCTCTACTGCTGTCTCTCTAGGTACTACTCTCTACTGTTGTCTCTCTACATACTACTCTCTACTGTTGTCTCTCTACATACTACTCTCTACTACTGTCTCTCTACGTACTACTCTCTACTGTTGTCTCTCTACATACTACTCTCTACTACTGTCTCTCTACGTACTACTCTGTACTGTTGTGTCTCTACGTACTACTCTCTACTGCTGTCTCTCTACATACTACTCTCTACTGCTGTCTCTCTACGGATGCAGCAGAGGATGATGTGACCCGTAGCCGCACTGATTAAATATGTGAGAAAAGTTATTCTAAATGATAAACTATTAGGTTATGATCGGGGATTAAAGAACAAGAACTTTCTTTTATATATATATTTTTTATATGGTTTGTATGCAACACGGGTTTGTCCAAGGGCGTAACTTTGGGTTCAACATCGGGGGTGTTGAAATCGTGCATTAACAAAGGCGACAAAGACATTGAAAAAGCCTGTATGCACGAATGGTTCATGAGAACAGGCTGTAAGTTTTGCAGAATAATCAGATATCGGTGATATCATTACAGATTACATAATGTACTGTAGATTATGTTCTGTACATTATGTACGCTACCGGACGTTTAGGAGAAACAGACATAGGAGTGGGACTGATGGGAGGAGAGAGAAGCGCAATGGGATCTGAGGAAGTCAATGTGTTATGCAACATAATCACAGGGTGTGACACTCGGTGTCGCTTACGCTGACCTACATACACACAGCCGGCTGACACACATCCACACTGACACAGAGGACTCAAACACGAACACAGATTAGGTCACAGTGTCCACCTAAGGCTTACAACGGTCACTTTAAAATGATGTACGAGATTTACCCGCGCAACAACTTCTTGCGTCAAAGGTGCAACTAGGATTTGAATGTTTGTACTTTCTGTAACTCAGAGAGAACATCTTTTTGTCTCTTGATTACCTAAGAGCATTTGAGATATTTGTCAATATTGTTATATATTTTACCGATCTGAGGTCACGGCGTGAAGCGCCTGCTGCAGGTGTGTTTAGGGCGTGTCCAAATCCACTTTTGCTAGTTTGACGGCTGATAAAAAGGGTCCGTGTGCCGGGCGCATGGTTCTAAAGGGTTGTTCTTAGTGTCTTCATTAATCAGAGGTGTGTTTTGGGCGTAACATGCAATCAACCAATCAGAGATCATCTCCCATTCCCTTTAAAAGCCAGGCGCGTTTGGACCTTGGAGCATTGCTGTTATGATGGAGGATTTGCACCGTAATATTTGTATTTGTAATCTTCTGCATGTGTGTGTGTGTGTGTCCCTGTGTGTGTGTGTGTGTGTGTGTGTGTGTGTGTGTGTGTGTGCTGCTGTGCGTCCCTGTGTGTGTAACAAGCATAGTGTGCACGTGCTGTGCACGAGCCTAGGAGCATTTCACTAATGCTCTGTTAAAATAACAATGAAATGCTGCGTTATTGACTTTAGACCAGGTTTTTGTTGGTCAATGGTGCCATCACTTCCCACTGCCTCAAGATAGCAATACTCCCAGAATGCACCTGAACACACCTCCCTGTAAGACCAGCACGCCCAGAATGCACCTGAACACACCTCCCTGTAAGACCAGCACGCCCAGAATGCACCTGAACACACTCTCCCTGTAAGACCAGCACGCCCAGAATGCACCTGAACACACCTCCCAGTAAGACCAGCATGCCCAGAATGCACCTGAACACACCTCCCTGTAAGACCAGCACGCCCAGAATGCACCTGAACACACCTCCCTGTAAGACCAGCACGCCCAGAATGCACCTGAACACACCTCCCAGTAAGACCAGCATGCCCAGAATGCACCTGAACACACCTCCCTGTAAGACCAGCACGCCCAGAATGCACCTGAACACACCTCCCTGTAAGACCAGCACGCGCAGAATGCACCTGAACACACCTCCCTGTAAGACCAGCACGCCCAGAATGCACCTGAACACACCTCCCTGTAAGACCAGCACGCCCAGAATGCACCTGAACACACCTCCCTGTAAGACCAGCACGCCCAGAATGCACCTGAACACACCTCCCTGTAAGACCAGCACACCCAGAATGCACCTGAACACACCTCCCTGTAAGACCAGCACACCCAGAATGCACCTGAACACACCTCCCTGTAAGACCAGCACACCATGGGCCACAGATGGGCGCAGGTGCATTTGCTGTTTAAACAAATAAAAAGACGGTGCTAGTGCCCATAATATCACGGGCTCAGCCCGGACAATGAGCGTTGTTATTCTCTGTGTAAGATTGGATCTGATTTATTCAGCACATAATGATGCATTTTAAAAGACATTAAATAAAGAATGACATGCAAAGGAAACCCAGGAAACCCTCAGGGGGCTTTATGTAGGTTTCCCTACAGTTATTCAACAAAATAATAAAATATTATAGTCTGTGAAAAACAGTTTGAGTTTTTTTGGTTGTATGTATTTGGTTTTTTTCAGAGCCGGCCCTAGGCAAGATTTTAAGTTTTTGTGGCTTTCTTTCTGTTTTTGGTTCCAACATGTTCGTTTTTGTCTGTTTTTGCGACTTTTTTTTAACCTTTTGTTCGGATTTTTTGCAGTTTTTGTCTGTGTTTTTTAAACGTTTTTTGCAGATGTTATTAAGATGTTTTTGGTGTTTTCTTTCTTATTATCTTTAACTTTTCTTTACTCATGTGGACTGCCGGCTCCTCGAGCATTTGTCTGTACTGTCTCTACCTCTGTGTGTGTGTGTGTGTGTGTGTGTGTGTGTGTCTGTACTGTCTCTACCTCTGTGTGTGTGTGTCTGTACTGTCTCTACCTCTGTGTGTGTGTGTGTGTTTGTGTTGTGTGTGTGTGTCTGTACTGTCTCTACCTCTCTTTGTTTGTGTGTGTGTGTGTGTGTGTGTGTGTGTCTGTACTGTCTCTACCTCTGTGTGTGTGTGTGTGTTTGTGTTGTGTGTGTGTGTCTGTACTGTCTCTACTTCGGGCCGACCCTGAGTTCTATTGTTTAAACGTGAGTTATGGTTCTCCAGAGCTTTCGCCGTAGCCTCAGAGTCGATCTCTCTAAGAGAATAGCAGGGTCTGTGTGTGTGTGTGTGTGTGTGTGTGTGTGTGTGTGTGTGTGTATGTGTGTGAGAGTGTGTGTGCGTGTGTGTCTAGGGAGTGTGTGTGTTTGTGTGTGTGTATGTATGGGTGAGAGTGTGTGTGTGTGTGTGTGTGTGTGTGTGTATGTCTCTGTCTCTGTGTGTGTGTGTGCGTCTAGGGAGTGTCTGTCTCTGTGTGTGTGTGTGTGTGTGTCTGTGTGTGTGTGTGTGTGTGTGTGTGTGTGTGTGTATGTCTCTGTGTGTGTGTGTGTGTGTGTGTCTGTGTGTGTGTGTGTGTGTGTGTGTGTGTGTGTGTGTGTGTCTCCCTCCCCTGTTCTTTCTGACCACGGTGTGATATCTGCAGCAGGAGAAGTTAACCCTCTCCTTGATTTCATGTTGTTTATGGAGGAGAACCAGGAATTGAGTCGGGGGGGGGAATTGCAAGCCACGGGCGAGTGGCGTCCGTCGCCCCGGCTGAGCGGCGTGCGTTGCTGCGATGTGTAGTTACATTTTCTGAGAGGTGCAGGTCAGGCTACGGCCTAGGGTCGGTATCTCCACGTATACCTGCGTACGTAGCCACTGCTTAGATTGAACACAGAAGCATGAATCACGCTCTA
>NC_135859.1:36809158-36826658 GCF_031162955.1 Sander vitreus
TATAGATCAAACGATAAAATAAAAGATAAGTGGCAGGTTTATCAATAATAAAAATATTGTTAATTGCAGCCATCTGCAATGAAAAGGTGGACTTCAACAACAGGTACGTCTGTGTAAGCACTAAGGGTTGTTGCTGGATATTAATGACGTTTTCAAGTGTGAACTAACAGTACGTCTGTAGAAAGGGCTGGGCAATAACTCATTTTTAATCAGCGTAACATAAAGGCTTCATTCATTAGCGGGCGGCGTTCACGGCGCGTAAATGTGGCGGAATGTGTCGGTATCTGTAATTTACATGTTTGTGTTTGCGTCCCATTGTCTTCAGAGATCCACGACCGAGCGAGTTGACACAAAGAGCGTCTCGCAGCGCTCTGATGAGAGAACAAGCTGTGCAGAGACAAAATGTCACCAGGGGGTCCCCCACCCTACTCAGGGCATACTTAGCATTTAAAGCCCCACACACCCCCCCTCTCTAACATTTAGCAGCAGGGGTGGGGGGGAGGTGGGGGGGAGGACGCACAGACGGCGGCAGATTCCTGCGGCCGCAGTGGAGCCGTGGGGAAGTTTTTAATTCCTCCACCCTGATGGTTCAGAGACGAGCAGTCATGTCAGCTCGGCCAATGAATTATTAATGGGGGGGAGGGGAGGGGAGGAGGGGGGGAGAGAGGGGGGGGAGAAAGAGGGAGGGGGAGGGAGGGGGAGAGAGAGGGAGGGGGAGGGAGAGGGAGAGGGAGAGAGAGAGGAGGGGAGAGGGGGAGGGGGGGAGAGGGGGAGAGGGAGGGGGAGGGAGAGAGGGGGGAGAGGAGGAGGGGGGAGAGAGGGGGGGGAGAGGGGAGGGGGAGAGAGGGAGGGGAGAGAGAGGGAGGGAGAGAGAGGGAGGGGGAGGGAGAGGGAGGGAGGGGGGGAGAGAGATTGAGAGAGAGGGGGAGAGAGAGAGAGAGGAGAGAGAGGGGGAGAGAGAGGGAGAGGGGGAGAGAGAGAGGGAGAGAGAGGGAGAGGGAGAGAGAGAGAGAGGGGGAGAGAGAGATTGAGGGAGAGAGAGAGAGGGAGAGAGAGAGGGAGGGAGATTGGGAGAGAGGGAGAGGGGGAGAGAGGGAGAGAGAGGGAGAGGGGGAGAGAGAGAGAGAGAGGGAGAGAGAGAGAGGGGAGGAGGGGGGGTAACATGGGGTGAGAAGAGCGGGGGGGTTGTAGGGAGAGGAGGAGGACGAGGATGAAACTGGACCGTTAATAGACCTCTTCATTAATGGCTCACAGTAAAAAAAAACACATATAAAAACAAAAATACAGAAACTACGGATAAAGCAACAAAAATATCTGATAAAAGGGACAACAACCTAAAAAAAAGAAGAAGACAAAAGCGTTGAAAAATATGAAGATGGAGACAGGAAGAAGCAACAGGGAGATTATGACTTATTGACTTTTTCCAACATACTATACTATGACTTTTTGACTTTTTTCGACATACTATACTACGACTTTTTGACTTTTTCCAACATACTACACTACCACATGGGTGGCAGTGAAGGTCAGGGGCCTCGACGGACCAGACCCGGGCAGCAGAGGCTGGCTCTGGGGACGTGGAACGTCACCTCTCTGTGGGGGAAGGAGCCGGAACTTGTGCGGGAGGTGGAGCGCTACCGGTTAGATCTGGTGGGGCTTACCTCTACGCACAGTCTTGGTTCTGGAACCATACTCCTGGATAGGGGTTGGACTCTTTTCTTCTCCGGAGTTGCCCAGGGTGTGAGGCGCCGGGCGGGTGTGGGGATACTCACAAGGCCCCGGCTGAGCGCCGCTACGTTGGAGTTTAACCTGGTGGACGAGAGGGTCGCCTCCCTACGCCTGCGGGTTGTGGGGGGGAAAACTCTGACTGTTGTTTGTGCATATGCACCAAACAAGAGTTCAGAGTATTCGGCCTTCTTGGAGACCTTGAGTGGAGTCCTGCATGGGGGCTCCAGTCGGGGACTCCATAGTTCTGCTGGGGGGACTTCAACGCGCACGTGGGTAATGATGGAGACACATGGAGAGGCGTGATTGGGAGGAACGGCCTCCCTGATCTAAACCAGAGTGGTTGTTTGTTGTTGGACTTCTGTGCTAGTCATGGATTGTCTATAACGAACACCATGTTCGAACATAGGGATGCTCATAAGTGTACTTGGTACCAGAGCACCCTAGGCCAAAGGTCAATGATCGATTTTATAATCGTTTCATCTGATCTGAGGCCATATGTTTTGGACACTCGGGTGAAGAGAGGGGCGGAGCTGTCAACCGATCACCATCTGGTGGTGAGTTGGGTCAGGGGGTGGGGGAAGACTCTGGACAGACCTGGTAAGCCCAAACGGGTAGTGCGGGTAAATTGGGAACGTCTGGAGGAGGCCCCTGTCCGACAGACTTTCAACTCACACCTCCGGGCGGAGCTTTTCGTGCATCCCTGTGGAGGCTGGGGGGCATTGAACCCGAGTGGACAATGTTCAAAGTTTCCATTGCTGAAGCTGCGGTGAGGAGCTGTGGTCTTAGGGTCTTAGGTGCCTCAAGGGGCGGTAACCCACGAACACCGTGGTGGACACCGGTGGTCAGGGAAGCCGTCCGACTGAAGAAGGAGTCTTTCCGGGATATGTTATCCCAGACGACTCCGGAGGCAGTTGCAAGGTACCGAAGGGCCCGAAGGGCTGCAGCCTCTGCCGTGAAAGAGGCAAAGCAGCGTGTGTGGGAGAAGTTCGGAGAAGACATGGAGAAGGACTTTCGGTCGGCACCAAGGTACTTCTGGAAAACCGTTCGCCACCTCAGGAGGGGGGAAGCGGGGAACCATCCAAGCTGTGTACAGTAAGGATGGGGACGCTGTTGACCTCAACTGAGGAGGTAATAGGGCGGTGGAAGGAGCACTTTGAGGAACTCCTAAATCCGACTAATACGCCCTCTATGGTAGAGGCAGAGCTGGAGGATGAGGGGGGATTGGCATCAATTTCCCTGGTGGAGGTTGCTGAGGTAGTTAAACAACTCCACAGTGGCAAAGCCCCAGGAATTGATGAGATCCGTCCAGAAATGCTTAAAGCTCTGGGTGTGGAGGGGTTGTCTTGGTTGACACGCCTCTTCAACATTGCGTGGAAGTCTGGGGACGGTGCCTAAGGAGTGGCAGACCGGGGTGGTGGTTCCCCTTTTAAAAAAGGGGGGACCAGAGGGTGTGTGCCAATTACAGGGGTATCACACTTCTCAGCCTCCCGGTAAAGTCTACTCCAAGGTGCTGGAAAGGAGGGTTCGGTCGATAGTCGAATCTCAGGTTGAAGAGGAACAATGCGGATTCCGTCCCTGGTCGTGGAACAACGGACCAGATCTTTACTCTCGCAAGGATCCTGGAGGGAGCCTGGGAGTATGCCCAACCAGTCTACATGTGTTTTGTGGATCTGGAGAAGGCGTATGACCGGGTGCCCCGGGAGATACTGTGGGAGGTGCTGCGGGAGTACGGGGTGAGGGGGTCCCTTCTCAGGGCCATCCAATCTCTGTACGACCAAAGCGAGAGCTGTGTCCGGGTTCTCGGCAGTAAGTCGGACTCGCTTTCAGGTGAGAGTTGGCCTCCGCCAGGGCTGCGCTTTGTCACCAATCCTGTTTGTAGTATTTATGGACAGGATATCGAGGCGTAGTCGGGGTGGAGAGGGGTTGCAGTTCGGTGGGCTGGGGATCTCATCGCTGCTTTTTTGCAGATGATGTGGTCCTGATGGCATCATCGGCCTGTGACCTTCAGCACTCACTGGATCGGTTCGCAGCCGAGTGTGAAGCGGCTGGGATGAGGATCAGCACCTCTAAATCGGAGGCCATGGTTCTCAGCAGGAAACCGATGGAGTGCCTTCTCCAGGTAGGGAATGAGTCCTTACCCCAAGTGAAGGAGTTCAAGTACCTTGGGGTCTTGTTCGCGAAAGTGAGGGGACAATGGAGCGGAGATTGGTCGGAGAATCGGCACAGCAGGTGCGGTATTACATTCAATTTATCGCACCGTTAGACGAAAAGAGAGCTGAGCCAGAAGGCAAAGCTCTCAATCTACCGGTCAGTTTTTTGTTCCTACCCTCACCTATGGTCATGAAGGCTGGGTCATGACCGAAAGAACAAGATCCAGGGTACAAGCGGCCGAAATGGGTTTCCTCAGGAGGGTAGCTGGCGTCTCCCTTAGAGATAGGGTGAGAAGCTCAGTTATCCGTGAGGAGCTCGGAGTAGAGCCGCTGCTCCTTTACGTCGAAAGGAGCCAGTTGAGGTGGTTCGGGCATCTGGTAAGGATGCCCCCTGGACGCCTCCCTAGGGAGGTGTTCCAGGCACGTCCAGCTGGGAGGAGGCCTCGGGGGAGACCCAGGACTAGGTGGAGGGATTATATCTCTAACCTGGCCTGGGAACGCTCGGATCCCCCCAGTCGGAGCTGGTTAATGTGGCCCGGGAAAGGGAAGTTTGGGGTCCCCTGCTGGAGCTGCTACCCCCGCGACCCGACCCCGGATAAGCAGATGAAGATGGATGGATGGATGGACTATAATATGACTTTTTATGACTTTTTTGACATACTATACTATGACTTTTTATGACTGTTTTCGACATACTATACTATGACTTTTTAAACATACTATACTATGACTTTTTTACTTTTTTCGACATACTATACTATGACTTTTTAAGTTTTTTCGACATACTATACTATGACTTTTTATGACTTTTTTGGCATACTATACTATGACTTTTATTTTTTTTGACATAATATACTATGAATTTTTATGACTTTTTTGACATACTACACTATGACTTTCTGATTTTTTTTGACATAATATACTATGACTTTTTTCGACATACTACACTATGACTTTTTGACTTTTTTCGACATACTATACTATGAATTTTTGACTGTTTTCGACATACTATACTATGAATTTTTTTTAAACATATCATACTATGACTTTTTTACTTTTTTCGACATACTATACTATGACTTTTTTTCGACATACTATACTATGAATTTTTGACTTTTTTCGACATATCATACTATGACTTTTTAAGTTTTTTTAAAGTACTGTACTATGACTTTTTGACTATTTTCGACATACTATACTAAGACCTTTTTCTGACTTTTTTCCGACATACTATACTATGACTTTTTATGACTTTTTTGACATACTATACTATGACTTTTTATGATCTTTTTTGACATACTATACTATGACTTTTTAGAAATATTATACTATGACTTTTTATGACTTTTTTTTGACATCTGTACAGCATCAACAGGGGGCGCCATCGTTGTTGCGTGTGTGTGACGTCTGAAACTGCAACTGGGAGTACAACGATCAGGTACCAGTTCACGGGGAGTAAGTTACGTTCACTGCCGTTCCAGGACACTTTCACGAGAAAGGTCGTGAAAACATGAGTTACGGGTTCCTGCAACGCAGCATAAGAGGGACATTTGTCACTATTTTCTGACATTTTATAGATCAAACGATAAAATAAAAGATAAGTGGCAGGTTTATCAATGATTAAAAATATTGTTAATTGCAGCCATCTGCAATGCAGAAAAGGTGGACTTCAACAACAGGCACGCCTGTGTAAGCACTAAGGGTTGTTGCTGGATATTAATGACGTCTTTCAAGTGTGAACTAACAGCACGCCTGTAGAAAGGGCTGGGCAATAACTCCATTTTTAATCAGCGTAACATAAAGGTCAGTCATTCATTAGCGGGCGGCTGCCTTCACGGCGCGTAGAATGTGGCGGAATGTGTCGGTATCTAGTACTGTACATGTTTGTGGTTTGCGTCCCATTGTCTTCAGAGATCCACGACCGAGCCAGAGTTGACACAAAGAGCCGCCTCGCAGCGCTCTGATGAGAGAACAAGCTGTGCAGAGACAAAATGTCACCAGCACCCTACTCAGGGCATACTTAGCATTTAAAGCCCCACACACACCTCTCTAACATTTAGCAGCAGTGAGGTGAGGACGCACAGACGGCTGTGCAGATCTCCTGCGGCCGCAGTGGAGCCGTGAAGTTTTTAATTCCTCCACCCCGACGTCCAGAGACGAGCAGTCATGTCAGCTCGGCCAATGAATTCATTACTGAGAGAGGGAGAGAGAGAGAGAAAGAGGAGGGAGAGGGAGAGAGAGAGAGAGAGGGAGAGGGAGGGAGAGAGAGAGAGGGAGAGAGAGAGAGGGGGAGAGGAGGAGAGAGAGAGAGGAGAGAGAGGGAGAGAGAGAGAGAGAGAGAGGGAGAGAGAGGGAGGGAGAGAGAGAGTGAGAGAGAGAGAGAGAGAGAGAGGAGAGAGAGGGAGAGAGAGGGAGAGAGAGAGAGAGAGAGAGAGAGAGAGAGAGAGAGAGAGAGAGAGAGAGATTGAGGGAGAGAGAGAGAGAGAGAGAGAGAGAGATTGGGAGAGAGGGAGAGAGAGGGAGAGAGAGGGAGAGAGAGAGAGATTGAGAGAGAGAGAGAGGGGAGGAGTAACTTGGGGTGAGAAGAGCGTTTGTAGGGAGAGAGGAGGAGGACGAGGATGAAACTGGACCGTTAATAGACCTCTTCATTAATGGCTCACAGTAAAAAAAAACACATATAAAAACAAAAATACAGAAACTACGGATAAAGCAACAAAAAATATCTGATAAAAGGGACAACAACCTAAAAAAAAGAAGAAGACAAAAGCCGCTGAAAAATATGAAGATGGAGACAGGAAGAAGCTAAACAGGGAGATTATGCACTTATTGACTTTTTCCAACATACTATACTATGACTTTTTGACTTTTTTCGACATACTATACTACGACTTTTTGACTTTTTCCAACATACTACACTACCACATGGGTGGCAGTGAAGGTCAGGGGCCTCGACGGACCAGACCCGGGCAGCAGAGGCTGGCTCTGGGGACGTGGAACGTCACCTCTCTGTGGGGGAAGGAGCCGGAACTTGTGCGGGAGGTGGAGCGCTACCGGTTAGATCTGGTGGGGCTTACCTCTACGCACAGTCTTGGTTCTGGAACCATACTCCTGGATAGGGGTTGGACTCTTTTCTTCTCCGGAGTTGCCCAGGGTGTGAGGCGCCGGGCGGGTGTGGGGATACTCACAAGCCCCCGGCTGAGCGCCGCTACGTTGGAGTTTAACCCGGTGGACGAGAGGGTCGCTCCCCACGCCTGCGGGTTGTGGGGGGGGAAAACTCTGACTGTTGTTTGTGCATATGCACCAAACAAGAGTTCAGAGTATTCGGCCTTCTTGGAGACCTTGAGTGGAGTCCTGCATGGGGCTCCAGTCGGGGGACTCCATAGTTCTGCTGGGGGGACTTCAACGCGCACGTGGGTAATGATGGAGACACATGGAGAGGCGTGATTGGGAGGAACGGCCTCCCTGATCTAAACCAGAGTGGTTGTTTGTTGTTGGACTTCTGTGCTAGTCATGGATTGTCTATAACGAACACCATGTTCGAACATAGGGATGCTCATAAGTGTACTTGGTACCAGAGCACCCTAGGCCAAAGGTCAATGATCGATTTTATAATCGCTTTCATCTGATCTGAGGCCATATGTTTTGGACACTCGGGTGAAGAGAGGGGCGGAGCTGTCAACCGATCACCATCTGGTGGTGAGTTGGGTCAGGGGGTGGGGGAAGACTCTGGACAGACCTGGTAAGCCCAAACGGGTAGTGCGGGTAAATTGGGAACGTCTGAGGAGGCCCCTGTCCGACAGACTTTCAACTCACACCTCCGGGCGGAGCTTTTCGTGCATCCCTGTGGAGGCTGGGGGCATTGAACCCGAGTGGACAATGTTCAAAGTTTCCATTGCTGAAGCTGCGGTGAGGAGCTGTGGTCTTAGGGTCTTAGGTGCCTCAAGGGGCGGTAACCCACGAACACCGTGGTGGACACCGGTGGTCAGGGAAGCCGTCCGATTGAAGAAGGAGTCTTTCCGGGATATGTTATCCCAGACGACTCCGGAGGCAGTTGCAAGGTACCGAAGGGCCCGAAGGGCTGCAGCCTCTGCCGTGAAAGAGGCAAAGCAGCGGGTGTGGGAGAAGTTCGGAGAAGACATGGAGAAGGACTTTCGGTCGGCACCAAGGTACTTCTGGAAAACCGTTCGCCACCTCAGGAGGGGGGAAGCGGGGAACCATCCAAGCTGTGTACAGTAAGGATGGGACGCTGTTGACCTCAACTGAGGAGGTAATAGGGCGGTGGAAGGAGCACTTTGAGGAACTCCTAAATCCGACTAATACGCCTCTATGGTAGAGGCAGAGCTGGAGGATGAGGGGGGGATTGGCATCAATTTCCCTGGTGGAGGTTGCTGAGGTAGTTAAACAACTCCACAGTGGCAAAGCCCCAGGAATTGATGAGATCCGTCCAGAAATGCTTAAAGCTCTGGGTGTGGAGGGGTTGTCTTGCTGACACGCCTCTTCAACATTGCGTGGAAGTCTGGGACGGTGCCTAAGGAGTGGCAGACCGGGGTGGTGGTTCCCCTTTTAAAAAAGGGGGGACCAGAGGGTGTGTGCCAATTACAGGGGTATCACACTTCTCAGCCTCCCCGGTAAAGTCTACTCCAAGGTGCTGGAAAGGAGGGTTCGGTCGATAGTCGAATCTCAGGTTGAAGAGGAACAATGCGGATTCCGTCCCTGGTCGTGGGAACAACGGACCAGATCTTTACTCTGCAAGGATCCTGGAGGGAGCCTGGGAGTATGCCCAACCAGTCTACATGTGTTTTGTGGATCTGGAGAAGGCGTATGACCGGGTGCCCCGGGAGATACTGTGGGAGGTGCTGCGGGAGTACGGGGTGAGGGGGTCCCTTCTCAGGGCCATCCAATCTCTGTACGACCAAAGCGAGAGCTGTGTCCGGGTTCTCGGCAGTAAGTCGGACTCGCTTTCAGGTGAGAGTTGGCTCTCCGCCAGGGCTGCGCTTTGTCACCAATCCTGTTTGTAGTATTTATGGACAGGATATCGAGGCGTAGTCGGGGTGGAGAGGGGTTGCAGTTCGGTGGGCTGGGGATCTCATCGCTGCTTTTTGCAGATGATGTGGTCCTGATGGCATCATCGGCCTGTGACCTTCAGCACTCACTGGATCGGTTCGCAGCCGAGTGTGAAGCGGCTGGGATGAGGATCAGCACCTCTAAATCGGAGGCCATGGTTCTCAGCAGGAAACCGATGGAGTGCCTTCTCCAGGTAGGGAATGAGTCCTTACCCCAAGTGAAGGAGTTCAAGTACCTTGGGGTCTTGTTCGCGAGTGAGGGGACAATGGAGCGGGAGATTGGTCGGAGAATCGGCACAGCAGGTGCGGTATTACATTCAATTTATCGCACCGTTAGACTAAAAGAGAGCTGGAGCCAGAAGGCAAAGCTCTCAATCTACCGGTCAGTTTTTTGTTCCTACTCTCACCTATGGTCATGAAGGCTGGGTCATGACCGAAAGAACAAGATCCAGGGTACAAGCGGCCGAAATGGGTTTCCTCAGGAGGGTAGCTGGCGTCTCCCTTAGAGATAGGGTGAGAAGCTAAGTTATCCGTGAGGAGCTCGGAGTAGAGCCGCTGCTCCTTTACGTCGAAAGGAGCCAGTTGAGGTGGTTCGGGCATCTGGTAAGGATGCCCCCTGGACGCCTCCCTAGGGAGGTGTTCCAGGCACGTCCAGCTGGGAGGAGGCCTCGGGGGAGACCCAGGACTAGGTGGAGGGATTATATCTCTAACCTGGCCTGGGAACGCCTCGGGATCCCCCAGTCGGAGCTGGTTAATGTGGCCCGGGAAAGGGAAGTTTGGGGTCCCCTGCTGGAGCTGCTACCCCCGTGACCCGACCCCAGATAAGCAGATGAAGATGGATGGATGGATGGACTATACTATGACTTTTTAAGTTTTTTCGACATACTATACTATGACTTTTTATGACTTTTTTGACATACTATACTATGACTTTCTGATTTTTTTTGACATAATATACTATGACTTTTTTCGACATACTCATACTATGACTCTGTTTGACACACTATACTATGACTTTTCTAGACATTACTATACTATGACTTTTCTCGACATACTATACTATGACTTTTTTAAACATACTATACTATGACTTTTTAAGTTTTTTCGACATACTATGCTATGACTTTTTTAAGTTTTTTTCGACATACTATACTATGACTTTTTTCAACATACTATACTATGACTTTTTTGACACACTATACTATGACTTTTTTCTTTACTTTTTTCGACATACTATACTATGACTCTCGACATACTATACTATGACTTTATGATTTTTTTGACATACTATGACTTTTTAGACATACAGTGGTGTGAAAAAGTGTTTGCCTCTTCCTCATTTCCTGTTCCTTTGCATGTTTGTCACACTTAAGTGTTTGAACATCAAACCAATTTAAACAATAGTCAAGGACAACACAAGTAAACACAAAATGCAATTTGTAAATGAAGGTGTTAATTATTAAAGGTGAAAAAAAAATCCAAACCATCATGGCCCTGTGTGAAAAAGTGATTGCCCCCTAAACCTAATAACTGGTTGGGCCACCCTTAGCAGCAACAACTGCAACCAAGCGTTTGCGATAACGTGCAATGAGGCTTTTACAGCGTCCTGGAGGAATTTTGGCCCACTCATCTTTGCAGAATTGTCCTAATTCAGTTACATTAGAGGGTTTTCGAGCATGAACGGCCTTTTTAAGGTCATACCACAACATCTCAATAGGATTCAGGTCAGGACTTTGGCTAGGCCACTCCAAAGTCTTCATTTAGTTTTTCTTCAGCCATTCGGTGGTGGACTTGCTGGTGTGTTTAGGATCATTGTCCTGCTGCAGAACCCAAGTTCGTTTCAGCTTGAGTACACGAACAGATGGTCGGACATTCTCCTTCAGGATCTCTTGGTAGACAGCAGAATTCATAGTTCCTTTTATCACGGCAAGTCTTCCAGGTCCTGAAGCAGCAAAACAGCCCCAGACCATCACACTACCACCACCATATTTTACAGTTGGTATAATGTTCTTTTTATGAAATGCAGTGTTCCTTCTACGCCAGATATACTTGGACACACACCTTCCAAAGAGTTCCACTTTTGTCTCATCGGTCCACAGAATGTTGTCCCAAAAGTCTTGGGGATCATCAAGATGTGTTCTGGAGAAAGTGAGACAAGCTTTGATGTTCTTTTGCTCAGCAGTGGTTTTCTCCTTGGAACTCTGCCATGCAGGCCATTTTTGCCCAGTCTTTTCCTGATGGTGGAGGCATGAGCGCTGACCTTAACTGAGGCAAGTGAGGCCTGCAGTTCTTTGGACGTTGTTGTGGGGTCTTTTGTGACCTCTTGGATGAGTCGTCGCTGCGCTCTTGGGGGTAATTTTGGGCGACCGGCCACTCCTGGGAAGGTTCACCACTGTTCCATGTCTTCGCCATTTGTGGATAATGGCTCTCACTGTGGTTCGCTGGATTCCCAAAGCTTTGGAAATGGCTTTATAACCCTTTCCAGACTGATAGATCTCAATTACTTTCTTTCTCAATTGTTCCTGAATTTCTTTGGGTCTCGGCATGATGTGTAGCTTTTAAGGATCTTCTGGTGGACCTTACTGTGTCAAGCAGCTCCTATTTAAGTGATGCCTTGATTGTGAACAGGTGTGGCAATAATCAGGCCTGGGTGTGGCTAGAGAAATTGAACTCAGGTGTGGACAACCACAGTTATAGTATGTTTTAACAAGGGGGGCAATCACTTTTTCACACAGGGCCATGATGGTTTGGATTTTTTCTCCTTTAATAATAAACACCTTCATTTACAAATTGCATTTTGTGTTTACTTGTGTTGTCCTTGACTTTTGTTTAAATTGGTTTGATGTTCGAAACACTTAAGTGTGACAAACATGCAAAGGAACAGGAAATGAGGAAGGGGCAAACACTTTTCACACCAATGTATTATACTATGACTTTTTAAGTTTTTTTTGACATACTATACTATGACTTTTTAAGTTTTTTTCGACATACTATACTATGAATTTTTGACGTTTTTTCGACATACTATACTATTCTTTTCATGAGTTTTTCGACATACTATACTATGACTTTCTAAGTTTTTTTGACATACTATACTATGACTTTTTATGACTTTTTTGACATACTATACTATGACTTTTTATGATTTTTTTCGACATACTATACTATGACTTTTTATTTTCGATTTTTTTGACATACTATACTATGACTTTTTCTATGACTTTTTTGACATACTATACTATGACTTTTTTTAATAACTTTTTCGACATACTATACTATGACTTTTTTTCGACTTTTATCGACATACTATACTATTTTTTTTATGACTTTTTCGACGTACTATATTATGACTTTTTGACAATTTTTTCGACATACTATACTATGCCTTTTGTCGACTTTTTCGACATACTATACTATGACTTTTTAAGTTTTTTCGACATACTATACTATGACTTTTTTCGACTTTTTCGACATACTATACTATGACTTTTTAAGTTTTTTCGACATACTATACTATGACATTTTATGACTTTTTTGACGTACTATATTATTACTTTATGATTTTTTTCAACATACTATAATATGACTTTTTATGACTTTATTGACACACTATACTACGACTTGTTGACTTTTTTCGACATACTTTACTATGACTTTATGATTTTTTTCAACATACTATACTATGACTTTTTGACTTTTTTCGACATACTATACTACGACTTGTTATGACTTTTTTGACATACTATACTATGACTTTTTGACTTTTTTCGACATACTATACTATGACTTTTTGACTTTTTTCAACATACTATACTATGACTTTTTATGACTTTTTTGACATACTATACTATGACTTTTTGACTTTTTTCAACATACTATACAATGACTTTATGATTTTTTTTGACATACTATACTATGACTTTTTATGACTTTTTTCGACATACTATACTATGACTTTTTATGACTTTTTTGACGTAGTATACTATGACTTTTTGACTTTTTTGACATAGTATACTATGACTTTATGATTTTTTTCGACATACTATACTATGACTTTTTGACTTATTTCGACATACTATACTATGACTTTTCATGACTTTTTTCAACATACTATACTATGACTTTGACATACTATACTATGACTTTTTATGACTTTTTTCGACATACTATACTATGACTTTTTAGACATATTATACTATGACTTTTTATGACTTTTTTTTGACATACTACACTATGACTTTTTAAGTTTTTTTTGACATACTATACTATGACTTTCTGACGTTTTTCGACATACTATACTATTCTTTTCATGACTTTTTTGACATACTATACTGTGACTTTTTTTAATTTTTTCGACATACTATACTATGACTTTTTCGACTTATATCGACATACTATACTATACTTTTTATGACTTTTTTTTCGACATACTATACTATGACTTTTTATGACTTTTTTTGACATACTATACTATGACTTTTTTGACTTTTTTTTCGACATACTATACTATGACTTTTTGACTTTTTCGACATATTATACTATGACTTTTTTGACATACTATTATGACTTTTTATGATTTTTTTGACATACTATACTATGACTTTTTAAGTTTTTAAGACATATTATACTATGACTTTTTGACTTTTTTTCACATACTAAACTATGACTTTTTATGATTTTTTTGACATACTATTATGACTTTTTATGATTTTTTTGACATACTATACTATGACTTTTTATGACTTTTTTGACACACTATACTATGACTTTTTGACTTGTTTGACACACTATACTATGACTTTTTGACTTTTTTCGACATATTATACTATGACTTTTTGACTTTTTTCGACATACCATACTATGACTTTTCATGACTTTTGACATACTATACTATGACTTTTTATGATTTTTTTGACATACTATACTATGACTTTTTATGACTTTTTTGACAAACTATACTATGACTTTTTGAATTTTGACATACTATACTATGACTTTTTGACTTTTTTGACAAACTATACTATGACTTTTTATGACTTTTTTCGACATACTATACTATGACTTTTTTCGACATACTATACTATGACTTTTTATGACTTTTTTGACATACTATACTATGACTTTTTACTTTTTTTCACATACTATACTATGACTTTTTGACTTTTTTGACATACTATACTATGACTTTTTGATTTTTTCGACATACTATACTATGACTTTTTGACTTTTTTCACATACTATACTATGACTTTTGATTTTTTTGACATACTATACTATGACTTTTTGACTTTTTTTCACATACTATACTATGACTTTTTGACTTTTTTTGACATACTATACTATGACTTTTTGACTTTTTTTCACATACTATACTATGACTTTTTATGACTTTTTTTTGACATACTATACTATGACTTTTTATGATTTTTTTCACATACTATACTATGAATTTTTATGACTTTTTTGACATACTATACTATGACTTTTCATGACTTTTTTCAACATACTATACTATGACTTTTTGACTTTTTTTTCGACATACTATACTATGACTTTTTACTTTTTTTGACATACTATACTATGAATTTTTTCGACTTTTTTCGACATACTATACTATGACTTTTTGACTTTATTCGACATACTTTGACTTTTTATGACTTTATCGACATACTATACTACGACTTTTTAAGACATACTATACAATGACTTTTTGACTTTTTTTGACATATTTTACTATGACATTTTTTGACTTTTTTCGACATACTATACAATGACTTTTTAAGTTTTTTCGACATACTAATTACGACTTTTTATGACTTTTTTCGACATACTATACTACGACTTTTTATGACTTTTTTCGACATACTATACTACGACTTTTTGACTTTTTTCGACATACTATACTATGACTTTTTAAGTTTTTAAAACATACTATACTACTGACTTTTTTCGACATACTATACTACGACTTTTTGACTTTTTGCAACATACTATACTACGACTTTTTGACTTTTTTCGACATACTATATGACTTTTTATGACTTTTTTGACATAATATACTACGACTTTTTGACTTTTTTCGACATACTATACTATGACTTTTTGACTTTTTTCGACATACTATACTATGACTTTTTATGACTTTTTTTCGACATACTATACTATGACTTTTTTAGACATATTATACTATGACTCTTTATGACTTCTTAAGTTTTTTTGACATACTATACTACGACTTTTTATGACTTTTTTCGACATACTATACTACTTCTTTTATGGCTTTTTTCAACATACTATACTATGACTTTATAAGTTTTTTTGAAATACTATACTATGACTTTTTGACTTTTTTCAACATACTATACTATGACTTTTTAAGTTTTGTTGCCATACTATACTACGACTTCTTGACTTTTTTCGACATACTATACTATGACTTTTTAAGTTTTGTTGCCATACTATACTACGACTTCTTGACTTTTTTCGACATACTATACTATGACTTTTTGACTTTTTCTACATACTATACTATGACTTTCATGACTTTTTCGACATACTATATCATGACTTTTTATGACTTGTATCTTCCTGATACAAACATGTATTGATAAAAGCATCGTGTTCCCTTCATATTTCCCCAAAATACTTCCAAATAAGTCGTGCATGAACTTTTTAGGAGACATGGAACAGTGGGAGTCTGATTCTGAATAGGAAATATGAGCACAGGTCTGATGTTGCTTCCGAAACTCGAACAAAAGCCGCATTAGCAAAAAAAGATGCATGAGGGGATGAAAAAAACAATCCCCTTTCCTTGTTTTTGTCTCCGTGAATGCCGTGTGTGTAACAGCCATGTCAGTGTCGCTGTGTGTACACGGATACAGTTTATCTTTTTTCGAATATTTGGCAGCAGCGGCAGCGGGTGTGAACGTGATCTCACGAGTAATCTAAGACAAGACACCTGCCCTATTGTACTGTCGTTTATATCACTTCCACAAAAAAAACAGCCAGAGTGGAAGTGTACGAGAAAACAAGGCATTTTTTTGTGGTCCATTTGGATGGAAAACAATGCCTTCACAATGTTTTCCCTGAACGATTGTTCCCAGTTTTTACTGGATCTTCAGAGAGAGAGGGGGAGGGAGAGAGAGAGAGAGAGAGAGAGAGAGAGAGAGAGAGAGAGAGAGAGAGAGAGGGAGAGAGAGAGAGAGAGAGAGAGAGAGAGAGAGAGAGGGAGAGAGAGGGGGAGGGAGAGAGAGAGAGAGAGAGAGAGAGGGAGGGAAAGACAGAGAGAGAGAGAGAGAGAGAGAGAGAGAGAGAGAGAGAGAGGGAGAGAGGTTTTGTGTAGACACTCAGGCCACCTCTGTGCACAAATGGAGCACTTTACAAGAAAGACCCATCCTCTAAAACTCTCCATCTACACACACACAGACACACAGACACACACACACAGACACACAGACACACACACACACACACACACACTTTTTTGTGGTCCATTTGGATGGAAAACAATGCCTTCGCAATCTTTTCCCTGAAAGATTTTTCCCCAGTTTTTACTGTAGACGAGTAAATCAACCACAAGAACAGCTCAGCCGAGAGAGGAGTGTCGGGAATACAGCTGTGTTTGGGGGGGGTTAAAAACATACTTCATGTTTGCACTCAGCAGTTTCCAAGTATGCACGAGTGTGTGTGGTCTGTGTGGCGGCGAGGCCCAGCTGTAGCGAGGCGAGACACTTCTTTAAGCGTCGTCTTCGGCCCCGAGGCGAGAGAGCCCTGTCTGGAATGAGCTAACCACACACGGAGCAGAAGAGATACTGTAAACTAATACACAATATATTTTCACTTTTCACATGAACAAGTTCAGTCTGCAGATATATTACTTACTTACTACTTACCGTACATTTGGGGTAACCTAGACCCTATGTTCCCATGCATTGGTGTCTAAGTGTCTGTAAACATTATGAAAGGATCCCTACAGAGATAGACCTTTTAGTTAAAGAGGAAGATCCTTTTAGTTTAACATGAAACAGCCCCGAAATCACCATCACCAAACTACACCAGACTCCATGTAAATAATCAGGACTTTTAGCGTGTATAGAGCCAGCATATCTCCACCAGACTCCATGTAAATAATCAGGACTTTTAGCGTGTATAGAGCCAGCATATCTCCACCAGACTCCATGTAAATAATCAGGACTTTTAGCGTGTATAGAGCCAGCATATCTCCACCAGACTCCATAAATAATCAGGACTTTTAGCGTGTATAGAGCCAGCATATCTCCACCAGACTCCATGTAAATAATCAGGACTTTTAGCGTGTATAGAGCCAGCATATCTCCACCAGACTCCATGTAAATAATCAGGACTTTTAGCGTGTATAGAGCCAGCATATTTCCACCAGACTCCATGTAAATAATCAGGACTTTTAGCGTGTATAGAGCCAGCATATCTCCACCGAACTCCATGTAAATAATCAGGACTTTAGGAGTATAGTATGTCGAAATCAAGTCATAGTATTACGAAAAAAGTAATGACTTTTTCTTTTCGACATACTATACTATG